>NC_035435.2:108373222-108415722 GCF_002127325.2 Helianthus annuus
GCCTCGAGCTTTAGCTAACTGAGCTTCAATCCTTGCTGGTGTATAATCTCTTTTCCAACAATCAAACACATGTAAAAGTTAAAGCATGGTAGTATAAAATAAAAATTATTATAAATCTGAAGTTAAACAAAGGAAGAAGATGAAGGACCTTATGTTGCAAAATTACTTTAATGTTAGGTATAGCTTCATCTCGCAGAAGCCTGGAAGTTGATGTTAGGATTAGAAAGAACCTGCTATTGACAATTGTAAACTTGTTTGCAACGATCATGGTTAGACAAATTAACAAACCCTAATATGCAAAAACATAAAACCCTAGATCTGTAAAAAAACAAACAAAAGATGAACATACCCATTTCAAAATCAAACACTTACGTGGATGATGAACACTGGAAGATAAGAAAAACTGTACCTTGAAGATGTGAAATCGATGTTTGATGTTTGCAATCACCGTTGTCAATTAGTTGAAGAAGATGCAAATGGAGAATGAGAAAGTTGAACGCCACTTAGGGTTTCTCATAATCATCGATCGATGGAGAGTATCAAGGAAAATATATATGGCAGATCCTCAAGCATCAACAAAAAATCGATTTAGGGTTTGTAAATCGATAAAAAACAACAAAATTCTAAACAACTTTGAAAAAAAAACCGTAAACGTTAAAAAACATACCTAGAATCAGAAATGGAAGCAAGAATCAATGATTAACACAGATTATGTTGATTCTTGATGATTGTTGAATGCGATTGTTGGTGGTTATGAAGTCTTGAAATCCTTGTGAAATGGAGTGAACGGCCAGAATAATGGAGAAAAAAAATTAGTTCATCGATTGTAGAATAACGCGGATGGAGGCTGGAAGATTAGGGCTCTGAATGTATTGTGTACTCAATTTGGGACGACGGTGTGAAAATGAGGGATTATAATGATTAGGGTTTTTTTTTTCATTATAATACCCGGGTCAAAATAGCGGGTATGGTTATCTCCATTCGGATCCCGTGTAGAAATTAACATGTTGCCCACATTTTCCCGCCAAAAATCTATTGAGTGTTCACACCCCAACCGATGGCGGAATCATCGGGGCGCGGCACTGAGCGAAACAGATTGTTCAGAAGTTTCCATAACAACTATCATACAATTCAGTTATATAACACGTCCCATACCGTGTCCCAAATAATAACAAGTTATCATAGAAATCAACTAAACAATATGGGAACTGTTCCGACAACTCAAATTCTTAATTATTACAGACCGAAAGTAAATATTGTTTTAAGACTTCTAGACGGCTAATCCGTAAATCTTACTGACTACAGGTGCCAGTACAAGATCTACAGATAATTATGGCCCTGGAACAGGTACGTGGACACTGTCCTAAGGTCACAGGCTCCTAAAAGCTTATTATTGCCTCGCTTCCCTAGCACGCTAGTAGCTTAAACACCTGTCACATACGTTAAAATAAAAGTCAATACATATAATGTAAAGGTGAGTACACAAGTTTGATATAGCATATAGAGTTCGAATAGTTTACGCATAACCAAGCACGTACACAAGGGCAAACGATGCATGTAAATTATCAACATGGGACCATCGATAACCAACGACTTCGAGTTGACTGTCCGAGACAGTTCGCAATACATGATTACCACTGTAATCCATGCAAGTAATTGTCCTTAGCAACCCCCGTGTGAACGGGTGCTGAGTCCAAACTATAGTACTACGTTGCTAAAGCAGGTAGATAGCACTCCACGTGTAAACATAATAAACAGCAATCATTTAGACAAGTAATACATGCAAGTAGGTTAGCGTTCAAATAGTTTGTGTTGATTGTGGATTTTGATAGATTTACGTATGTAACACCCAAAAGTGCTGAAAGCAAAAAGGGGTCGAGTATACTCACAGTGGTTGATCGTGGATTGAAGGGAGCACTGAGAATAGGTTAGCCTGAATAGTTCGATAACACATACAATGAGTAACGCGGAAGAAGTAAACAATGTGCTTGGATCGAGTAGGCCATTCGATCGGACAGCAGTTCGATCGAGTGGGCTGTTCGATTGGTTTGGAAGTCCGTTCGAACATCCATTCGATCGGCTGGCTGGCTCGATCGGCTGGTTCCTTCAAGTGGATTGTTTCTTCCTTTGATGTGAAGGATGTGTTTGTGTATGATGGTTTGTACTACCTTTCAAGTTGGTCGATCGAACAGCTGTTCGATCGGTTAGCCCAACCGATCGGTTAGCACTTGCATGTCTTGCAAATATGTCACTCGATCGGTTGGCATGCTCGATCGGGTGACATTCCATGTTTCGAAAAGTCTAAGTGTTTTAAAGTATAGTATCTCATGATTCGAGCAGTAATGATTACAATCGAGTGGCGTAGTCGATCGAACAGTACCTCGTCAATACTACACTTCATGAGTTTGTGGGACTAAGTGCTAGTCGATCGGTTAGCCTAGTCGATCGGCTGGCATAGTCGTTCGGTTGGGCTGTTCGATCGAACAGCCTAGCCGTTCGGCCAGCTTCTCGATTCGGTTAACCTAACACTTAACACTTGGTTATTCCCGTTAATTGTTGATGTTTTAGAGATGTTTTGACTACGAGTTCAACCACAAAGCTGAAGTCCCTACTTAGTCTACTGACTCGAGCAGGAATCACCCAAACTCGGTCAGAGACGGTTTGGAACCCAAGTTTAACGTTTAACCCGGAATCGGTATATCTCTCGGTAGAACCCGAATCTTGAACCATGTGTTTGTTTAGGTTGATTTGTAAATCGGTTCAAGTCTCGTTTTCACCTTTTTAAGTGTAAAAGGGTTGAAAGATAGATGAAAACCCATCTTCCAATCCTTTTCCACCGTGAAATGTTAAGATCTTTGGAAGATTTTAGGTTATTTATGGTGGAAATCGGTTAGATCTAGCTTATTCATGGTTGAATGAAGTCAAGAACATGAAGTTCTTTGATGAACACCAAGAACACCATGATGACATCACTCAAGAAACACCTAGATCTTGGTGATTTCATGGATGAAATTCAGATTTTGAAAGATAGAAAGATGGAGAATCGATTAAGGGTCAAAAACGTACAAAGATTAGAGCGAAAATACTTACCGGTTTGAGAGAAATCTGAGATTTAGTGAGAAGAAGAGGCTGGTCGGTCAGAGCTTTTCCAAAAGTGGAAAGTTTGACAAGGACAGCCCTATTTATAGGCTTCCAAAAAGAGGAAAGGGTCAGCTGATCGAACAGCATCCCTGATCGAGCAGCTGTCCGATTCGAACAGCCCTGTTCGATCGGCTAGCCTGTCGATCAGGTTGCCCTGTTCGATCGCTTGCCTGGTTTTGAGTGTTTTGCGACGATTTTTGATATTTCGACTTCGATGAACGATGATTTGAGAATGATAGAATTCCTAATCAATTTACTTTTAGTCCCAACTACTATATCTAACATACAAGCATCCTTACACCACGATTTGGATTCGATTTCCATTGAGTTTGATTCACCTTTGAGTCTTGATTGATTTGATTGATTCACCACACACTTTAACATAAAAGTAAACATGCACAAGTAACACATAAGGCACACACACACGTATAAAAAGTATTAAAATCCCCACACTTGAGTTTGATGATTGATTTGATTAGCTTGATTATTGATTGACTAGCTTTATTGCATTGTTACTTCCTATTATTCACAGTCGGTCGTTGATTCACAGTTCGATTATCGGTCGATTAGTTTGATTATACAACACTTACTCCAAATAATATGAAAATCAAAATGAAACTTAAAATGAAATTAATCTTTATTGATCTTTAATTCCAATAACAGTCAACTCTTGACTTTGACTTTGACTTTTGGAAAACACGGGGTGTTACAGTCTCCCCTCCTTTAGGGAATTTCGTCCCGAAATTAGGCCGAGAACCGTACATCGCCGTGTGATTTTACCAATTTGATGCTTCAGATCTATCTGAACAACTGCGGGTACTTGGCCTTCATGTCACTTTCGAGTTCCCAAGTGAACTCCGCGCCTCGTTTGCCTTCCCATCGTACTTTTACAATAGGAATGCGAGAGCGTCTGAGTTGCTTGGTCTGTCGGTCCATGATTTCGACAGGCTTTTCCACGAAGTGTAGCGTCTCATTGACCTGAAGATCGTCGAGTGGTACTATTGCGTCGTGGTCGGCTACGCATCTTCGAAGGTTTGAGATATGGAAAGTCGGGTGGACATTGCTGAGTTCCTCCGGTAATTCGAGTTTGTAGGCAACTTTACCGATCCTTTCCAGAATCTTAAAAGGTCCAACAAATCGAGGCGCAAGTTTCCCTCTTTTGCCGAATCGGACTACTCCCTTCCAAGGTGATACCTTTAGGAGCACGTAGTCGCCAACTGCAAATTCGCGGGGCCTGCGTCGTTTATCGGCGTACATCTTTTGTCTGTCCCGGGCCTCTACCAAGTTTTCCCTTATCTGGTGGATCTTGTCAGTCGTTTCTTGCAGAATCTCGGGCCCAGTCAATTGTGAATGACCGACCTCGTGCCATACAATAGGCGAGCGACATCTCCTACCATACAAGGCTTCGAAAGGTGCCATTTCGATGCTGGAGTGATAGCTATTATTATACGAAAATTCGACTAACGGTAGGTGTTTGCTCCAACTACCACCAAAATCGATAACACACGCACGGAGCATGTCTTCAATAGTACGAATCGTTCTTTCAGTCTGCCCGTCGGTTTGCGGGTGGAATGCGGTACTCAAATTCAGCGTCGTACCAAGAGCTGCTTGAAAGGTTTCCCACAATCTCGATGTAAACCGAGCATCGCGATCAGAAATGATGTCTCGAGGCGTACCATGATTCTTAATGATCTCGTCGGTGTAGATTTGGGCTAGCTTGGCCACCTTATAGTCTTCTCGTATTGGCAGAAAGTGGGCTGATTTGGTTAGACGGTCGACTATAACCCAAATACTGTCGTGACCTGATGGCGTGGTCGGAAGCTTAGTTATGAAATCCATAGCTATGCTTTCCCACTTCCATACGGGTATCGGCGGTTGTTCGAGTAAGCCTGAAGGTCTTTGGTGTTCAGCCTTGACTCTTGCACAAGTTAAACAACTACCAACATATAGAGCAATATCCCTTTTCATCCCAAGCCACCAGTACTTGTAGCGAAGGTCCTGGTACATTTTGTCCGCACCGGGATGAATGGAATATCGGGATTTGTGGGCTTCGTTCATGATGATCTTTCGCAAATCTGTCCTCCTCGGAACCCAGATTCGGTCCAGATAATAGAATATCCCGTTGGCTTTGCTCACGAGCTGAGTTCCATCGTGATAGATTCGTTCTTTTTTCAATGTACGCTCGTTAAAACAAGCGTGTTGTGCTTCGCGGATGAGAGCTTCGAGGTTATACTGAGCCTGGATGTTTCGAACACCTATCACGTAATTCTTTCTGCTGAGGGCGTCTGCAACTACATTCGCCTTGCCTGGGTGATAACGGATCTCACAGTCGTAATCGTTGAGAAGTTCTACCCATCGGCGTTGACGCATATTGAGTTCTCTCTGGTTAAAGATATGTTGTAAGCTCTTGTGATCGGTGAAGATCGTACACTTTGTACCATACAGGTAGTGTCGCCAAATCTTTAAGGCAAAGACAACTGCGCCTAGCTCGAGGTCATGGGTTGTATAGTTCTTCTCGTGGATTTTGAGCTGTCGAGATGCGTAAGCTATAACCTTGTCTCGTTGCATGAGAACACAGCCAAGTCCAAGGTTTGAAGCATCACAATAGACAACGAAGTCATCGCTTCCGTCCGGCAGTGTAAGAACTGGTGCATGGCACAGCATGTGTTTGAGGGTTTGGAAAGCAGTCTCCTGCGCGGTTCCCCACACAAAAGGCTTGTCTTTATGAGTAAGGGAGGTAAGCGGTACAGCAATCTTTGAGAATCCTTCGATGAATCGCCGGTAGTAACCGGCTAATCCGAGAAAAGAGCGAACTTCTGACGGATTCTTTGGCGTAACCCATCCCTTGACTGCCTCAATCTTTGCAGGATCAACGTGTATACCCCGACTATTCACAATATGACCCAGAAATTGAACCTCCTCCAACCAGAACTCACACTTGGAGAACTTGGCGTAGAGTTGGTTTCCCTGAAGCAACTCGAGAACCAATCGCAAATGCTGTGCATGTTCGGCCCTCGATCTGGAATAGATCAGGACATCGTCGATAAATACAATGACGAAACGGTCTAAGAACGGTTTACACACGCGATTCATCAGATCCATGAAGACCGCGGGTGCGTTGGTCAAACCAAAAGGCATGACAACAAATTCGTAGTGGCCGTATCGGGTTCGAAAAGCGGTTTTGGGTATGTCTTCCTCTTGAATCCGCAACTGATGGTAGCCTGAACGTAGATCAATCTTGGAGAAACACTGAGCACCTTGTAATTGGTCAAACAGATCATCGATTCTTGGTAAGGGGTATCGGTTCTTGATGGTCAGCTTGTTCAATTCCCGGTAATCGATGCACATTCGGAACGACCCGTCCTTCTTTTTGACGAAAAGGACTGGTGCGCCCCCATGGAGAAGTGCTCGGGCGAATGAAGCCTTTTTCAAGTAACTCTTGGAGTTGGTTTGAGAGTTCTCGCATCTCAGATGGAGCGAGTCGATACGGAGCTTTGGCCACTGGGTTGGCTCCTGGAATAAGGTCGATTCGAAAGTCGATATCACGACTCGGAGGTAATCCAGGAAGATCATCAGGGAACACCTGAGGAAATTCTCGGACAACAGGAACATCCTTGACTTCAACTTTCCTTTTCTTGTCCGTCTCTGCTACAACAATGTTGGCCAAGAAGGCTCGATATTCCTTGCGGAGATATTTGCGAGCTTGAAGACAGGACATGAGCTTGAGTTCTTTTGCAGTAGTTTCACCATAAACACATAGAATATCACCACTAGCTAGCACAAAGCGAATCATCTTATCGGAACACACAACTTCAGCATGGTTTTCACGAAGAAAGTCCATGCCTACTATGACATCGAAACTTCCGAGCTGCATTGGAATGAGATTAATCGGAAATATATGATTGTTGAGCTCGAGAGTACAATCACGGAGCACAGAATTGACAGCAATGGTTCTTCCGGTAGCGATTTCTACTTCGAAAGGTGACGAAAGATAAGAGCGCTTACGTCTAAGAAGCTTCTCAAATTCAAATGACACAAAGCAGTTATCGGCTCCAGTATCAAACAAACATGATGCATATATACCATTCACAAGGAACGTACCATTGACCACGTTGTTATCAGCTTGAGCCTGGCGTGCGTTGATGTTGAAAGTTCTGGCGTGAGCGGCTTGTTGTTGAGGCTGCTGTTGTTGTTGCTGGGGTTGTTGAGCTTCTTGTTTCACCACCCTGTTCGGGCACCGGTTTGCGAAGTGGTTAGGGTCACCACATGCAAAGCAGGTCCGAACATTGTTTGCCGGGGCCTGTGCAGCTTGAGGAGCTTGAGGAGCAGGTAGCAGGGCTTGGTTAACAGCGGCTTGAGCTTGCGTTTGACGAGGACCATAGCGGCAATTCGCAGTGAAATGCCCGTAAACATTGCAGTGGGTACAGTAACGGCAGGCCACACCCACCGGGTGATGATAAGAACATGTAGCACAGAGTGGGTGGGGGCCGGTGTACGCACGCTTAGCCGGCGGCGCATTGATCACTGGCGCAGTGCGCTGTGGTTGCTGCTGTTGAGGCGGTACTGACTGAAGAGGAGCAGCATTGGTTGCGGCGGCGCAATTCTTGTTCTTCTTTCTTCTTCTCGAGGACTTGGAGGCTTGAGCAGTAGGGTTGTCAGTTGATGCGGTAGTAACTTGATGCAACGACTTGGATGGCTTATCCCAGACACCAGCCTTAACTCGCTTGTCGTTAATCTCGGCAGCGAGTAGGTAGGTTTCCTCGATTGATGCGGGTTTGGCGGCGAACACATAATCTGCAACACAATCCGGAAGAGCACGGATGTATTTCTTGATGGTCATCTCGGGAGTCTTGACCTGGTCTGGACAGATAATGCTCAGTTGTTTGAAACGGGCGGTGAGACCAGCGTTGTCGCCCTCCTTCTGCTTGATGGTCCAGAACTCATCCTCCAACTTTTGGCGTTCGTGGGGAGGACAGAACTCGTCCAGCATGATAGCCTTCAGTTCCTCCCACGTCAGCTCGTAGGCAGCGTCGTTCCCGCGCTTATTCCTTTCGGCTGTCCACCAGTCCAATGCCCGCGACTGGAAGACACCGGTAGCATTGAGAGTTCGAAGATGATCCGGGCATCCGCTTTGACGAAGGGTAACTTCCACAGAGTCAAACCAGTGAAATAAACCTGTAGGGCCCTCTTCACCGGTGAACTCCTTCGGTCCACATGCCTTAAATTGCTTGAAACTGAACGAAGCTTTGCTGGGTTCAGTGAGGGTTCGGGATTCTTCCGACGACTTGCTGGTGTTTTCGTACACCTCACTGACAGCTTTTGCTACAGACCTCGAGATGAGCTTGGCGAGACGTCGGTCTCTCTTTTCCTGACGGGTAAGGTTTTGGCGAATTCTTGCTGATGACGACATGGTCTGCAATAGACATCGCCATAGGGCTCAACACAACGAATTCGAATCTCGCACGTCTTAGTTTACTAAAGCTTAGAATCACGTCGCATCTCACGTCACGTAACACATATAAACACATAAGCACATAATCATAGAGGCACATAAGCACAGAAGCAATTAGGGCACATAAGCAATTAAGCAAATAGAGCACTTAATTTCCTAAACACGTACGCATTTTTATCACAGAGGCGGTCAGAAAACAGAAACCTATAACCACAAGTCGAGTGTCGTTCGTTTTGCGTATCGGATAGCATCACATTGTATCGTCTAACTTAGTCGTATAGCGTAGCATAGCGCACTGGTTTCGTTTAGATCACATCAACAGGGATTTAAATCGAGATAGGATGGCAACAAAGGTCACGCAGATTGACAACAAATGGGGTAACCAACGAATCTTAAAACACGTAAACAGGTAAATCACATAAAATCAACGAAGCAACACTCAAAATCGGAAAATGGATTGTCTGCGGCTACTAGACTTCGACTAACCATGGCAATTTAACTATTCACAGTTGACTTGTCGTCACTTTCGACTCTAGGGGACATGCTTCTGCCTCGATTCTTGGGCATTATGCATGCGCATTCTAGGCCATACTCGTGAGTTCAGGTCGTTGGAGTCCGTCAATTGCCTTGGCGAGATAAAATAAAGTTGGAATAACTGCCAAGGTTAGGGTTTCACCCCTAGCTCAGCAATTTCTTCCTTGTTTTAAGAAAAATCTGGAGGAAAGTTTTCATCAAATTACGGGTTTCAGCCCTGATTTGGTATAATTCTCCCCCGTTTGTTGATAGAAATTTGCACAAAGTAATTGGCAAAAATTTGTAATTTAGGCAGGAATTTGCGGGTTTCACTCCTAATCCCGTCCAAATTACGAAATTTGGCTCGGAGTTCGGATGTAATGATAGAATAGAAGGGAACAACATAAAATAAGCACATAAACTTGATCTCTTGGTTCCTAGCTATAGTCTAGGTCTCTAAGACAGCGATCCGGACTAGATCGTGTCTAACCTAATTCCCTATAGTTATGGCTCTGATACCAATCTGTCACACCCCAACCGATGGCGGAATCATCGGGGCGCGGCACTGAGCGAAACAGATTGTTCAGAAGTTTCCACAACAACTATCATACAATTCAGTTATATAACACGTCCCATACCGTGTCCCAAATAATAACAAGTTATCATAGAAATCAACTAAACAATATGGGAACTGTTCCGACAACTCAAATTCTTAATTATTACAGACCGAATTAAAATATTGTTTTAAGACTTCTAGACGGCTAACTATAGATCTTACTGACTACAGGTGCCAGTACAAGATCTACAGATAATTATGGCCCTGGAGCAGGTATATGGACACTGTCCTAAGGTCACTGGCTCCTAGAAGCTTATTATTGCCTCGCTTCCCTAGCACGCTAGTAGCTTAAACACCTGTCACATACGTTAAAATAAAAGTCAATACATATAATGTAAAGGTGAGTACACAAGTTTGATATAGCATATAAAGTTCGAAAAGTTTACGCATAACCAAGCACGTACACAAGGGCAAACGATGCATGTAAATTATCAACATGGGACCATCGATACCAACGACTTCAAGTTGACTGTCCGAGACAGTTCGCAATACATGATTACCACTGTAATCCATGCAAGTAATTGTCCTTAGCAACCCCCGTGTGAACGGGTGCTGAGTCCAAACTATAGTACTACGTTGCTAAAGCAGGTAGATAGCACTCCACGTGTAAACATAATAAACAGCAATCATTTAGACAAGTAATACATGCAAATAGGTTAGCGTTCAAATAGTTTGTGTTGTTTGTGGATTTGATAGATTACGTATGTAACACCCAAAAGTGCTGAAAGCAAAAAGGGATCGAGTATACTCACAGTGGTTGATCGTGG
The DNA here is from genome assembly GCF_002127325.2 of Helianthus annuus. Taxonomy (NCBI): domain Eukaryota; kingdom Viridiplantae; phylum Streptophyta; class Magnoliopsida; order Asterales; family Asteraceae; genus Helianthus; species Helianthus annuus. Next base: position 108,383,712 of record NC_035435.2, read on the forward strand.
ATTGAGAGGAGCACTGAGAATAGATTAGCCTGAATAGTTCGATAACAATACAATGAGTAACGCGGAAGAAGTAAACAATGTACTTGGATCGAGTAGGCCATTCGATCGGACAGCAGTTCGATCGAGTGGGCTGTTCGATTGGTTTGAAAGTCCGTTCGAACATCCATTCGATCGGCCGGCTGGCTCGATCGGCTGGTTCCTTCAAGTGGATTGTTTCTTCCTTTGATGTGAAGGATGTGTTTGTGTATGATGGTTTGTACTACCTTTCAAGTTGGCCGATCGAACAGCTGTTCGATCGGTTAGCCCAACCGATCGGCTAGCACTTCATTGTTTTCAAATATGTCACTCGATCCGCTGGCATGTTCGATCGGGTGACATTCCAATGTTTCGAAAAGTCTAAGTGTTTTGAAGTATAGTATCTCATGATTCGAGCAGTAATGATTACAATCGAGTGGCGTAGTCGATCGAACAGTACCTCGTCAATACTACACTTCATGAGTTTGTGGGACTAAGTGCTAGTCGATCGGTTAGCCTAGTCGATCGGCTGGCATAGTCGTTCGGTTGGGCTGTTCGATCGAACAGCCTAGCCGTTCGGCCAGCTTCTCGATTCGGTTAACCTAACACTTAACACTTGGTTATTCCCGTTAATTGTTGATGTTTTAGAGATGTTTTGACTACGAGTTGAACCACAAAGCTGAAGTCCCTACTTAGTCTACTGACTCGAGCAGGAATCACCCAAACTCGGTCAGAGACGGTTTGGAACCCAAGTTTAACGTTTAACCCGGAATCGGTATATCTCTCGGTAGAACCCGAATCTTGAACCATGTGTTTGTTTAGGTTGATTTGTAAATCGGTTCAAGTCTCGTTTTCACCTTTTTAAGTGTAAAAGGGTTGAAAGATAGATGAAAACCCATCTTCCAATCCTTTTCCACCGTGAAATGTTAAGATCTTTGGAAGATTTTAGGTTATTTATGTGGAAATCGGTTAGATCTAAGTTATTCATGGTGGAATGATGCCAAAACTTAGTGTTCTTGAAGAACACATGATGACATCACTCAAGAACACCTAGATCTTGGTGATTTCATGGATGAAATCCAAGTTTTGAAAGATAGAAAGATGGAGAATCGATTAATGAACAAAAACGTACAAGGATTAGAGCGAAATACTTACCGGTTTGAGAGAAATCTGAGATTTAGTGAGAAGAAGAGGCTGGTCGGTCAGAGCTTTTCCAAAAGTGGAAAGTTTGACAAAGACAGCCCTATTTATAGGCTTCCAAAAGAGGAAAGGGTCAGCTGATCGAACAGCATCCCTGATCGAGCAGCTGCCCGATCGAACAGCCTGTTCGATCGGCTAGCCTGTTCGATCAGGTTGCCCTGTTCGATCGGCTTGCCTGTTCGATCAGGTTGCCCTGTTCGATCGGCTTGCCTGTTCGATTAGGTTGCCCTGTTCGATCGGCTTGCCTGGTTTAGAGTGTTTCGCGACGATTTTTGATATTTCGACTTCGATGAACGATGATTTGAGAATGATAGAATTCCTAATCAATTTACTTTTAGTCCCAACTACTATATCTAACATACAAGCATCCTTACACCACGATTTGGATTCGATTTCCATTGAGTTTGATTCACCTTTGAGTCTTGATTGATTTGATTGATTCACCACACACTTTAACATAAAAGTAAACATGCACAAGTAACACATAAGGCACACACACACGTATAAAAAGTATTAAAATCCCCACACTTGAGTTTGATGATTGATTTGATTAGCTTGATTATTGATTGACTAGCTTTATTGCATTGTTACTTCCTATTATTCACAGTCGGTCGTTGATTCACAGTTCGATTATCGGTCGATTAGTTTGATTATACAACACTTACTCCAAATAATATGAAAATCAAAATGAAACTTAAAATGAAATTAATCTTTATTGATCTTTAATTCCAATAACAGTCAACTCTTGACTTTGACTTTGACTTTTGGAAAACACGGGGTGTTACACTTTTCCATTAGCCCACTTAACCCTGTAGGGTCTTTCCCACTTGGGCCCTAGCTTTCCTGTGTTTTCCTGTAGGCTGGCCTCGTTATCTCTCAGGACTAAATCCCCAGGAACCAGGTTGAGCTTTTCATTCTTGCATTGTAATATTTCTCTATCTGCTTCTTATACGCGGTTTCCCTTATGGGAACAATTTCCCGCCTTTCCTCCACGAGATTGAGTTTTGACCAAGTTATAGTCATTCAAAGTGACAACACATAATCTGTCCAAAATAGGAAAAACACTTGTGTTCCCGTTGGTAGTTTTATTATACGTAAAAATACGGGTTCGGAGGGAAATAAGCTACGAAACTAAAAGCCAAGGAAAGAACTAAAGAAATGAGACTTACTAGCTTCAAGGGACTTCTTTAAAAGACTAGAAGAAGAGCTCTCAAGGCAAAGACCAAGGAACTCATATAAGACTTTGTGTTTTGAGTTTTTGGTATGAGTGAAATGGTGACCAAAGGATGGTATTTATAGCCAAAAGAGGGTTAAGGAAATCAAAACAAGTGTCCGAAGGGCTCTTAGAGATGGATTATTGGACTTCTTTAAAAAGACTAGAAGAAGAGCTCTCAAGGCAAAGACCAAGGAGCTCATATAAGACTTTGTGTTTTGAGTTTTTGGTATGAGTGAAATGGTTACCAAAGGATGGTATTTATAGCCAAAAGAGGGTTATGGAAATCAGAACAAGTGTCCGAAGGGCTCTTAGAGATGGATTATTGGCCCCTGATGTGTCAACACAAAAATAAGTGTGGCAAAGATGAAGCTAGGTGGTAAAACATGGGTAAGACAAGTGTTCATGGGTATCTTAGGAGATAACTAGTGTCCTATGATGTGTTTAGAGCTTGAGTATGGTTAGGAAAAGTGCCCACGAGTGTTTTAGGAAGTAATTAGTGTGTTTCTAGGTTGCATAACATGGTAACTTAAGGTTTTTAAGATTTTTAGTACCTAGACTTTGATTTTTGGTGTTTTGACGATTAGAATCCCTCAATTAAATTTAGGAAGGTTCCAAGGCATGTGATACTTAGATTTGGTCCGGCAATGATACTAAGTTAAAATTATAATGTTCGTATTAATGAATGTTAGTACGAAAATTAAAGGCTCGAAATTTTTCACGGGGGTTACAATCTCCCCTCCTTTAGAAAAATTTCGTCCTAAAATTTATTCGTAGGAGACTGTTGGATAAGGTTGGAAATGTTGAAGGATATGGAGTTTAGAAGGGTACAAGATGTTTGAACAATGGGAAAAAGTGTTTAAAGAAAATTTCTAGATAATTGATGAGGAATACTTGTATAAGGAACTTATGTATGTATCTAAAGTTGAAGATAAATGATAAAGGATTGATTTTGTTGGAAGGTTTTGCTAGGGTTATCAATGTATGGTTTGGTTTCCAAAGATGTGGGCATCGTTTGGTATTGGGAATAGGTTGTTGTCTATGATTTGTTTGGAATCGTGTTGAATAGGCATCGCTAGATAATAGATCCTAATAACATTGGTTAAGGTCAAGAACTTCCATGTGACTCGAATCATCGCATGGTCCGCATAGTTCATCTCATGATGTGGGGGGGGGGGGGGACAAGCAAGTTCAAAGAAAACACTTAAATCAAATATGCTTCATAATGAGTTTGTTTAGACGATTAAATAACTTTATAGCAACACAGCTTACATGTTTGCACAAGTTTCAAAGGTAAATACGTTCATAGAAGGTAAGATTGATAGGGAATGTGTGGTCGCACGAGGTGTGATCATAGGTAAAGGAAACTACGGAAGTAGTTTAAGTTTGTAAAGAATACTTAGGATCAGATATTGATATGTAGTACACATACGTGTTACAGGTGGGTTTGAAAACTTGGAAATAAAAATGATAACTTGGAAGTTTTGAGTTTGTTTTATGGAGTACAGAAGAAATCTTGAGATAAATATGTAACTTATAAAATAACTAGGAGGGGTTCAAATTTTCGGATAGTGAAAAAGGTAAGGGTTTAATATTTATGTGCTAGTCGTAATAAGACACTATAAGTTGGGTTTGTAAAATTTTTAAAGCAAAAGTAAAAGGGTTTTCAATGGTATTTGTACAAGGACAATAAAATACAAGCAAAGTCTAGGCACATAAGTTTTCAAATATTAGTTGGAATGAGGTGAACAAATGAGTCAAAATTTTTGTTTTCAAGTTTAGGAAAAATGGGATTGCAAACTTGTTTTGAAAGAAGGCATGTTTTATGGATAATCATTATGCGCTTTTACAAAATATTTATAAAATAATGTTTAATGGGGAGAAAAAAAATAGAAAGTAATGAATAAAAGGACATTAATGAACATTAACCATTACACATTTTTTTAAAGAAGTTTTATGATGCTGATGTTACGAAAAATATCCGTAGGAGGCATTAACAATTAGGGATGACCTCAAACAATGGAAATTTCAATGATTATTTTAGTTAGATATAGGCAAAACTATAAACATGCTTAGATTGAACTATAAAATAGTTCTAACCACTAGGTTATGGCTACCCATTGGGGCAGCTCAACCGAATCGTATCAAAACCAAAAAATTACAAAAATGAATATCGGCAAAAAATAAAGTCATCATATCGACATGTGCTTCACATTGATCAAAACTATAAAAACGTATATCGACACCGGTTCCAATAAGGTGATAATACCAGTGTTGTTCGCTCAGTGTCAATTAAGTTTGTTACAACACCGATCGAAAACTATATAAATAAATACCAAAACTTGTTTGGATAACACTATTACTACAATCGATTTTGTTTGGTCAGTGTCGGTTCGGTTCCTTACGATACATGCACTCGGTGCAGTTTACGATACCAAAATATTTTGTGTTTCGAATACTATTTCATTTTCAATAAAATTTACATCGGAATGCCAAAAAAAAAGAGAATTAAACACGGCTTTGTATTTTGTAACAAACACAAGTTATTAAAAAAATCAAATTAGTAAAATATTAATAGGTTAGAAACGTATATTATATCATATTGAAATCTAAAAAACACTTAAAGAAACAATATTTTTCAAATTGTTTTTTATTATATATAAAAAATAATAATATCATTTTAATGCTTCCAATAAATAAATAAATGTTTAATGATGCATTATCCTCTTTTTTATGCATGATTAGTTTGAATAAATTTCATGTAATAATTACAAGATGCATTATCCTCTTTTTTATGCATGATTAGTTTTGATAAATTTAATGTAATAATTACAAATTTGACGAGTTTTAATCAATGTTTTAAAAATCAGTTTTTAAGTCACACCGGGTTGGGCTCTAAAATAGTTTAACTGGTTGAACCGAGTTGTACCGGGCGGTTGAACCGGGTTACTAATTAACCCTATAATTTCATAAAATACAAATTATCTAAAAAACACTCCAATCTCAATTAGCATTTATCTAATGGGTCATAGTTTTATCTAAAAACAACTATCTTGTTGTATAATATTAAGTATTTTAAAAGCATTTTTATTAGTTATAAACAATATTGCATTGTACGAGATAGGTAGCAATTTCAACAATAATGAAATATTGGAATAGAAGGCACTAGATTAATTACTGGAAGTATGAAAGGTGATAATACCTTAAGATCGGAATTTTAAATAAAATAAAAGAATCAAATATTAAGATAATGATACTGGATTTACCGCCGGTACTTAAAACATATCATATTCGGGTTTTACCAGCCTTTATCGTATTAGACTTGTGTACGATAGCCGGTATAACCGACCGGTTCAAACCGGTATTTAAAACATTGGTTTTAATATAAGTCAACTGAATTTGTGGTCCAAGTCACAAAAATTAATTTGATTAATGGCTTGGTTAGATGGCTAGAGCTAAGCCGAACCAAAGGCGCCATAGCCAATGAAAAACAACCACGCTGTTAATCCTTTACCACTCATTTGCAGTTTGGCAACCAATTGCCCACGTCTCCTTATTTAATATTTAATCTCGGCGCCAAAGATATTTTTTTTTAACGGCAAAAAGATATTTTTTTTTAACAAGCAAAAAAGTTTCTTCATCATCCAAAAGATTCACTACACATATCACATAGATGTTCGACACCTCGAAACGTCTCCAATTATTTCATTTCATGCTCCGCCCTTTCGCTCTATATTTATAATCCATAGATATGTTGTCGTTTGCATCTCCTTGAAAATCGCGTCCATATTAGCTCTTTTCCCACCAAAGATACTTTCGTTTCTCGCTTTCCATATACCCCAATATGTTGCTATTATTACTACTTGTATAAATTTCCTTTACGTTTATTCTATTGTCACTTGTTTGTGAAATTCCAAAAGATCCTTTATTGTAAAAGCAAAATTTGTTGTACTCCACACCATGTGCTAACTTTATGCCATAATACCGTTGCTACGTAGCATCCCGTGAACAGGTGCCAAAGATATTATTAAATAAATTTAATTAGAGAATTGAATTGTTTATTTTTTATGTCTTTAATTTCTTTCATGTATTTTTCTTGTATTTTTCAACCAACGATTATTTTACGCTTAAATAACACAACTTTTCACTTGTAAAAATTTGAACTAGTATATTTTTGTGAGACATAGACACTATACTACTAAAACATGATTTCCTTTTTATCTAATACGAGAAAAAATTATGTTAGATGACCACTCTAATGATGTTAAGCAAGTTTGGAGAACTCGCTAGTCGGCCGGTGAGGTGGGGACTAGCGACTACTCAGGATTAACCGGATCGTTTTTTTATATGTAATTTTAAGCTTTATGTATATATATACATATTTTTATAGGTAAATATTTGAGGTAGCTTGGTTTTAACTCTTACTCAACTCATTTTTTAAGGATATAAGATTAATTGCTGGAATTCGCATGGTTTGGTTTGAAATTGGCCGGAATTTAGAGGTTTTGGCCGGAATATCCAGGTTTTTGCCGGAATCTGGCCGGAATCGCCTTTTTTGCTGGCCGACTAGGCTCGACTAGCGATTAATGGACTGATTAACAAAAAATTACTCAGTTACTGGACGACTAGTCGCTGCCTAGTGGCGACTTTTACACCAAAATTCAAGTGAGATTTTTAGTTTTTTTGTGTAAATATAAATAATCATCGAACAACGGAAAATTGGAGGTTATTTTTTTGTATCCGTCATGAAACATGTATAGATCAAAACAAATACATTCTTTAATAGCATAAGACTTTAAATTCAATAAAAAAAAATATAACGATATAGTTTTCAAAAAATTCTCTCGTTCCAAAATTGTATAGCCTTTGTAAGTAAAGTTAACTAAAATTTGATAAAAATGTAGTACAATATAATGTTTAGATTGATGATTCAATTAACAGTCATTAATATGTCCATATAATCAGAAAAATAACGTAGACTGATACGGTAATAACATGAAAGTAACCTTATCATGTAATGCCACCAATGCCTTCGAATACAAATGATCATATAAACAAAGGGGTATAAACATAGTTAGCATGTGTGTTAATATGAGATACGTATGTGGGTGTTCACATTAAGAAAGATAAAATATGTCATAGCATTGATTCATACGCCTTCTAACAAAAAAATCAATAGCGGCCAAATTGCACTCTCAAGACGCGATGATGTCAACTCATGACTACGACTGGTGTCACACCATTGATAACAAAAAGGCTAAAATCATTTAGAAAGTCCAACTATCTACATATGACTAAGTTATTGTCAAGATTTTATCATCTATAAAAACATGAAATAATATGTAAAAGCATAATGGAACCAATTTCATGCTATAAGACTCATAATACATGTCTAGTTGATTACTATGTATCCAAAACCGTTTGCATTCTACTTCAATTTATTAGACGTAAACTTTTGTGATTAATGGCAAAAAATCATTAGTCATGTTAAATTTCATATCTAAAATTTTAAATTCTATTAATCCAACTTGTTATTTTGTAATCCTAAAATATATACAACTGGATTATGTGTAGGCACCATCCCCTTATCCGCAAATAACATATAGAACGAAGTGTGAAATCAAAATGTAAAAAAAAAAAAAAAAAAAAAAAAAAAATATCTAATGCCCGGAAGCCAAAATCTAACTCAATGAGGATGTAAAGATATACGTGTCTTAACTCATAAGCAAAAGGAAAACAATTCTTTCATGTCCTAAAATTAATCACTAGAACATGCAATGATGTTATATTTTAAAGCAGATTTATAAATTGTTTAATCATATTTGTAATGTAATCTTTATGACAAATATTTTTTTATTAACAAAGTAATATAAATTGTTCAAATCGTATTTGTAATATAATGTATATAACAAATATTTTTTTATTAACAAAGTAATATATCCATTAAATTATTGTATATATTTTGTTTTTAAATGAGGTCTTTTTTTTCAACTTTAACTATTTTAATTAAGCTTTCCTTTAGTTTTTAGTTTTTATTAATTAGATTAGTGTTTTAAAATTTATAAATATTAGATTATGATTGAAACTAGAATACCAAACTTTTGAATTCTAGGGCTAAACTTGTAATATCACGTTTGGATGAACAATGACAAATTATGTAGTTGAATAACCAAGTAGGGTCGCACTACAAACTCAATAAGGGAGCTCGTCATCTAGGTGAAACCAACGTATCACACTTTTATTCATTCACAAAACTCGCCAAAGCAATGTGCGTGAAAATAGACGGGCATAGAAAACCAAGGAAGAACATCCAAGTTTCACACAAATTAGAACTCAAATCTTGATCATTGATTCCAGCCCCGACTCACTAATTTTACGCAGATTAGTAACTCAGAGATAGGCATAAAATTCTTGAGATATTTAGTGATTACTTGTCTAGGGGCTTAGAGTCACCATTAATGAAAGTTAAAAATCATATGAAGCTTTGAATCCAATTATAGGTTGCAAATCAATAACTTGGGTAGTTTGGGGTTTTTTTTTTTTTTTTTTTTTTTTTTTTTTTTTTTTTGATAAACTTGACATTGCACCCTGATTTTCGGAGAGATGAATTGAAAAGGGTTTAAAATCACTAGTTAAGTTTGTTAGATGAAAAGAAATGAGTTAGAAAGGGAATACATAGTGATTTGGTTTGAAAGTGTCCTTTTAGGTCTAAAATGCTAAAGGGAAGTTTTGTTGAGTTTGGTTCCAATAGTTGAAATTAAAAATTATCATATGTTTGGAGTGTTGGAGCTAGAAATTTTGGTAAACAAAGCAAGTTATGTAAATTTGAGTTTCTAAACAAGTCAATGGATAAAAAAGATAAACCAAATGGTTCATATTCTTGGTTAAGTATCTAATTGGGAACAAATGAGTTTTAAAATATAAGTAATCATAAAATGATGAGAATGGTCATCTGATAAATGGTTATGCAATCATGTATGCTTATAGTTGCGTTGAGTTTTAGGAAGTTAATAAGGTGTTATCAAGGATCACGAGGTAGGAAGTTCAATCGGGTGAGTTCATACTAACTAGTCCTTATATATGATGTAATGATTGTGATTTACTATTAGTTATGTTTACAAATTTTGATGATGGACCAAGCGCGCATTAGATAGAGTTAGTAATCTTAACTTTTGTGTCAAGCACGGAACTTCACGTATACATCGAAATGCAATGGGTGATAAGATAAGTGGTATATTAACTTAAAGCCATTATTTTTATCAAACCAAATGACTAGTAATGTTATTGTTGTCACAAATCCATTTTGAATGAAGTAGCAAAATATGACCCATCATGTTATTGTTATAGAAACTTATTTAAACATGAAATGGATCAACGTATTGATACGTGCTTATCTTTAGAGAGAAACAAAGAATGAATTAGGTCAGTTGAAACGATAGCTTCTCATTACGACTAACAGATTATGTATACAACTCGACTAACCGATGCTAACAACTATTACATGACTACAAGTTCAGTCCCCCTAGTTATTAAAAGTACACTTAAGTCCCCAGACTAATTGACACGTAACAATACTCCCCCCTTTAAAGAATTTTGACCTCCAAATTGGATCTAGAATTCTAGTAAACAAATCTGTATATCCTCATCCAAACTTGCCAATGTAACTTTATGATTATAGAAATCATAAAGACCTGGTTAACAATACCAGCAATGGGTAATCCTCTTTTGGGTATGGTCCATATGGTTGACAAGCCTGATGGCCCGTCTCCTGCATCCTTTTGCTAACTGTCCGCTCGCAATCTTATCAATATCCCATAACATTAGTCTCCTACCATCATAACTAAAAACCAACATCTTCTCATTGTGTAGGATCCACCTAATCTGAACTCCCCCCTCATTGTGGAGATTAAAGGTACAGAAAGGATAGGTGGATTTTCTTAGATCAAAGAATTTCACAGTCTTGTATGTGAACCTTGTTTTTGGACAGTATATCCGATTTCCAACAGTTTCTGTTTCTTTGACTATCTCTACAACTTTAGCTAGAAGATTTGTTATAAGATGATCTCTATAGTTATGATTACTAGATAAGAAGAATTCACACAAGAATGCTCTTTACAATTCGATAACCAATATTTGGCACTCACCCATTTAATAAGATCCCAATTTGAACTACGAATTCCATCACCTTTAACCTAAAGCCATGGGATCATCCAAATATCATAACTGTCTTACAATAAAACTAGATTTTGTTGCCTCTAGGTCTTAAATTTCATGGACAACTTATTAAAACAATGTTTATCATAATGGTTCTCCCATATTGGCACAATGTCTCCTTTTGTTTCTTTTTCAAGTATATTCTTCAAACATGGCTTGCCAAACAACTGCCACAATCTTTTGACTTTCCATTTGTACCAATAATTCTTGACATTTGTTTGGTAGGATGATACAATAGCAATGTATTCCTGATACGACTTCTTTGCAATATTCCTTCTGTACTATAAGGACTTTTAATTCAGCACTCATCTTCCCTACTTGTTGAGTCACATCATCAAGCAAAGAAGTAACGAACTTGGAAATTTGTATCTCCTTAAGATGTTTGATCTTCCGTTTCCCCCTAACGAGCCAACTTATTACAACTTCTTTATCATTTTCCTTTAACCCTTTTATTGAATCATCACCCATATTTTCAATTATTTCATCATTAATATCTATTTCATCTTTTATATCCTTTCTTTGGTATCATCAATCATTTCTTGAATATTACTCCTATTTTCATATACATTGATAGACTTATAAATTCCACCCCTATTTTCAAATTCATCAATGGGTTCTTAAATCTCATTTCCATTTTCAAAATCCTTAATCTCATTTTGACACGTATAAGGCAATTCATCAATTTCATCTTCTATTTTTCTAATTTCAGATGAAAGATCTGATTCATTTTCAGATTCAACAGGCATTTCATCAAATACCTTACGGGCAGATTTAAAATCTCTTAATATGGTTCTCACATATTCACTCCAATCCAATTCTTCTATTGTATCACTCTTTTTTCTTACGTAAATCCTATTCCACTCCCAAACATCACCCTCAAGATAGGCAATAATGTACCTTCGTTTGAGATCTTCTGATATCTCGTTCATCAAAAAGAATTGTTCACATAATTGTATCTATTGCTCAAGATTTTCCCCATAGAAACAGGGTAATTCATCATTCACACCGAATGGCTTGTTTGATTTGGTTATGAATTCTTGTACAGCTCTTGTCCAGTCTTTAGTTATCTTTGCTTTGTTCGTATCCATAGTCACCATACCTTTTAATGTTGTTTTTTCAATTCATACCATAAGTCTGTCATGTGATTTCAAGAATTTTTTCCATTCTTGATCTTCGATTTCTTCAATTTCTTGATCTATTGTTGCTTCATCCGTAGCCACTTCAACATTTTGTTGAATTGCCAGAATTTGGTGGTTCATCAGAGCTCCGATGGTGATCGATAGCTCTGATACCATTGATATGTGCAGATACTTAGAGAGAAAATAAAGAGAGAAACAAAGAATGAATTAGGTCAATTGAACGATAGCTTCTCATTACGACTAACATATTATGTATACAACTCAACTAACAGATGCTAACAACTATTATATGACTACAAGTTCAGTCCCCCTAGTTATCAAAAGTTCAGTCCCCAGACTAATTGACACGTTCACATATATACATGTTTAAAAGGATGCGGAAATACTTTTTGTTTAGATAAAATTTAAATGTATCTATAGTTCTATACAAATGGATCAACTCAAATTATACATTGGGAAGATAATTGTATGTACCGAGACTTGAAAATGGAGATGTATTGTATCTAAAACGAAATTGGACCAACAATGACCTATATGGGACATTGACCAATGCCAAATGTTGTTCTCCAACGCCACTTTCAACATCAAAGTGATTTCAACTCATTTTTGAACATGGTTTTAAGTTTTGAACATATATTTAAGTATAATAACTCACATTGCTAAAGGCCTAAAGCTAGTAAGTTTTACAATGAATATTAGCATGTAAGGGTTTTGCGGATTGACAGTTAAGGTGCTGTCTATCTTGGAGTCGAAACAAAGTGCATTTTGAAAGTTAACCTTTAATAATTATGGGTTATCTGGCTATATGTGTGTGTTGTACCAACCACAAACACCATACTTAATCAAGTTCTTTCAATGGTTCCAGTTTAAAGTATGGGTTTCGCTCGATTCTTTATCGATAGAAATGTGACCACCTGAATCTCCTCCATTACCTTCGCCGAATGACTATTTTTGTTGTTAAAAATCTTATCATTCCGGGCCTTCCAAATGCACCAAATGAAGCCCACTGAATTGCTCTTATTAACTTCTTTATTTGCTTGGATATATTAAGGATTTTGGGAACAATAATTGATTATTCCTAAGTAGACATGCTCTAATTAACTAAGTAGGTCATGATTATTCAGTCCCATATGCCTTTTACAAAGATGCATAACTCTCTTCGCCAACTCTTCTTCCGTTGGTAACATATTTATGGCTAGCTGCTCTCCATAAAAAATCTACTTTTTCTTCGGCATCCAACTAGACCTGGTATGAATGTATGATTGTAACCATTGAACCTAAACATTTTTTCCTCAATCATTTTCTTTATAGAACTAACCGTGAAGTAGCCGGATGCATCCCCAACCCATGACCATATGTCCGTTGTGTTGGAGAAGTGTAAACATGAATTAGATTGCATTAGTTTTGAAGCTCCGTTACTTTTTTGGGGTACAAACAAATTTTACTTCCAACACCATTTCCATGTAATGGAGCTGTCTTGTCTATGAATTGTATCATCCAGTTTACACGCTTTTGTTCGTATCTAACTTATATTATTTATATATAACTGGAAAAAGAGAGTTCAAAGGCCTTTGCTATGCCTTTCCATGGACTAGAGATGGCCTGTTGTTTATATGCATCTGCCAGTTCTCCGGCTATAATGAATGTTTTTGATAGTATTCGTTGTTCATAAACTTGTCGTCTCGGCTTTCAAGAGAGCTTTTTTTTTCTCTCCAAATTCTCGGTTGGATTCATATAGGTGTAAAATCACTTGAGAACTAAAACGCTCTGTATACATAACTTTCTCTTAAAAAGTCCTTACAAAGTTTGCAAGAGATAATTTGAGTTCTCATCTATTAGGGGAGTGAGGGTGGTCATTGGTGATAGAATTCTATCACTCCCAATATCCAATCAACTCATGCCATGTCATCACCCACTATTCTATCACTACTGATAGAATTGTAGTGGCGGTGGTCACTAGTGATAGAATTCTATCACTCCCAAATTTTTTTATTTTTATTTTAAAATTAGAAATTAACAATAAAACACTAAATTATAAATTTCATTAAAATTAAAAAATAAATTACATAGCAAAATAAAAAACAACTAAACATTGGAAAAAAAAAAACTTAAATTAAACGGGTGGCATCTCCCAACCCCACTTTGCGCAAATCTCGCGCTTTTGTTGAATTACAATTGACTTAAACGGTTCGTCGAGATGGGCGTGCTTTTCACACAAGATTTTTAAATCATTTTGTCTTTCAACCGTTTTCAAGTGTCCCATGTACGACTGCTCGCGTTCAACTTTTACGGACATAATTTAATCTTTTCTTTGTTCGGCCTTCTTGTATTGCGTCATTTTCTCCTCTTCGATTGTGAAGATCGACTCCGCCACCGCTTCCTTTCCTTTGCTTGACGACTCACCACTTCTCTTGCGGCGTGGTCTTGTAGGTGTATCTTCTTCAACGGTGTCACACCCCGATATTTCCACATATTACCGGTGGGCCCGGTGGGGAGTATCGTGACGTAGTTGATATCATCATGGTCAAACATACACAGAATAGCACAGCGGAAGTCTTGGAATATAAAATATTATTACAAACTCAATTGTCTGAAAATATCAAAGTATTTATTATAGACATAGACGAGCCTGTAATAACAAATCCACAGGAGGATCATTATAGAATGAAACTTAGCAGACTTTACGGCATCTTTAAGGATTTGCAAGATCCTCTTTTTCGACACCGAGCAACTCCCAGCCTATTACGAGTAGTACCTGCCACTTAGTCTTTGGAAAATACGTCAGTTTTCACTGGTAAATACAATTAACCGACTCTTTTGAAAAGAGTTTATGAAAATTGATTTAAGTGCACAAGGCACAAACCATTTATAACTTGGGACAATCTTTAATAAAATCTTGTATACTGTTTCACATGTTTGTCATACATATGGGGCCGGTTTGGAAGCCGGTCATGATTAACCGACTCACCACTTACAAAACCCACGAAGGAGTAATCCCCGACATGTGGGTTATTTATATTTTAGCATTTGCATCTGTCGGGTGTATGCCTACACCCCGTGCATAGGTCGTAGCCATTTTTAACTTTAATGAGCCGAGGATATCCAGGACACGGTCGTTAACCTCCAATGTTTATGTTATCAAACAATACAGACTAAAACGGGTTATGCAGATTTATTAAATCACAATCCGACTAAATGATCTCATACCCGACCAAGCGGTATTTTTATGATACCGTATCCCAAGCCCATATAGGGAAAATAAGTTAAAAGTATTTACCTGAGCTAATACTTGATTCACAGCATAATAACTCAGTCGTATCCAATCTATCTAAATTCAGGTAGCTTTTACCGGGTGGCTCTAGTCTGGAGTGATGGTAATATATAACCAATTCAGAATGCTAACGGTCTTATTTAAGTCGTAGACTTAGACCGGCTAGTTTAAAGTATCTAAAACGATACGACACGCTAGATTAAGCGATGACCGGAATAGAATGTGATTTAGATCCGACAAGTTTGGATACTTGTATAATATGGGTAAACTAAACACATTCTGGATTTTGAAGTTAAAATGATAAGGTTAAACCCGTTTTGGCAAACTTACATAAACTAGTTACATAAGTCTCACCGTATGCGTATAAGCGTTAACAAGTAACCAAATGAGTCATGAACAAGTTTCATATGCCAATACACTTTAAGCAAGTTATAATATCAGTGGGATATCAACTTGTATGCCCGTTTAGGTTTTAAAATCAAACTATGCCCCGTAAGGGCGTTTTGGTCATTTTATGTCGTATAAAAGGAACTTGGGTACAATCTGATGTTACGATCATAAATATTCTTTTAAAACACTTTATTTATGATATAATATCAGTATGATATCAAACATATGTGTGTTTCATAGTTTAAAACCAAACTATGCTCCATAGGGGCATTTTGGTAATTTCACACATAGTTTTGAAGGTTAATTTGGGAATCTGAGTTTATAACATATACCTATAGTAAAATATGTTTAAAAAATCAGTAGGTAACAAATCTTGGTTGGTAATTATGGTTTAAAACCATATTACGCGCCGAAACGGCGTTTAAGTCGTTAAATGACGATGTATGCGATCTTTTATGAAAACCGATATTACGGTCGGGTTTATGTGGCCAAAATATGTTATTTAATATAACATATCAGTAGGAAAAAGGTTTTTTTTAAGAAAATCATGCTTTAAAACCATTTTGTGTGTTATAAGGGCATTATCGTCATTTAAGAACATAATACAAGCACTTGTGCATAAACTCAGTTTATAATCTGAATTGATATCCCAAATTATCCTAATTATGATATTAAATCAGTAGGCAATGAGTTTGGTATAAGGAATTAGGCTTAAAAACGATCTATGCCCCTAAAGGGCATTTTGGTCACTTTAAAGCACAATTTACGACATTATACGCAAACTAAGTTTATGATCAGATTTGTAACATCTAAATATGTTAAACATGTTAACATATCAGTACCTTAGCTGTTTGAAAGCTTAATGGTGTCTAAAACCTTATTTTTGCTAAAAGGGGCATAATAATCAAAGTATGGCATATTAACGGAAACTTGCATAAGACTCGGATTACTAGTATGATCATGTAATATAACCCCAGAGGGTTATGCTACATTATAATACGATCATAACTGAACCTAAAATCAGTAGCATACTAGTCTAATTCGGCTTATAATCCAAAAGTCAACGTAGAAGTCAAACTACGCGACTTTCGGTTGCGAACCGACCCTAAACTTAGAATTGTCGTGTTGAACATTTTTAGACATGTTTAAATAATAATTACCAAGTTATTAAAGTGTTAAATATAATTTATAACCCTTGCATTATTGGTTTTAATTATTATTTACAATTCTGCCAAGTTTGACTTTTTAATTTAATAGTTTGACCCGACAATTAGCTAAGCAATCGAAGGAATTACGAGGTGCCCTTTTAAGGGTTAATCACCTACCTATCTATGGTCTTATACCCACATTCAGTTTGATCAGTGGCTGGACCATTAGAGTTTAAACCGAAAGTCAAAGTTAATTTACGATAACTTGACTTTTCGGTTTTTAAAACATTAAACTGAACTATAGAAAGGGTGAAGACACTTAAAAAGGGTCCTAGCTATCTTTTCTACAAGAAAATAAGTTCCAATCAGATCATAAAGCTCCAGATTTGAGAGAGGAGGAGATAGAATGTAAAGGTGCCAATGAAATGGATGGATCCATGTCCTATATATAGTTTTTGGGAATTTGTAGGATTATGACAAGTGTTTATTTGGCCACCAAGCAATAGATCATGGCCATCCATGTGTTTGGTTGTGGTTAGAAGCCTTGCTAAGGTGTTAACTTGGTCATTACTCAAAGAACTTACAAGAACAGCCCCTGAATTAACAATCTGTTGCTGAAAAACAATTTTCTAGAACTGGGCATCCTTACACGACCCGCGTAAGATGAGGGACAGGCCTTACGCGGCCCGCCTGGTCCCTGCAGTTCAGCATAACTTTCAATATTTACAGCTTAGGTCCCTGCACATACATAAGCCCATTTTTGGCACTTTTAACACCCGTTAAGCCATTTTCAAGGCTCTACTAGGTGGCCAAAGTATAGAGGACTCAAAATATGTTTGGAAAAGTCCCGGATGTCGGTTCGTTTGGCCGTACGGTCACGTTATTCGTCGAAATTACGACGAAACTCGAACGGACGTGAAAACTATCCAAATTAAGCAACGAATGGTATTTTTGCATGCCGAATACTAAAATAAAAATATTTTAGTGTGTACAAAAATTTTGGAGGTCCATATGTGGTCAGAACGTAAGATATGTGCGTAAATGTAAACTTACGCAGTTTATGACGCTTTTAGTCCTCTTAACGCGAAAAACTTGCGCGTATTATTATTTAATAGCATCAAAGCCCTACGTAGCCCATATTAAGCATTGTCGAGAGTATGATTGTACATCAAAATGCTTTGGGTTTGTTAAAAGGTCACTCAGAGGTAAGAATTTACATGTTGACACTTTTAACCCTTATTTGCGCAAACTTCCACATAGTTACGCAAACGGCTCCTTTCGTCCAACTAGTGACTCATTTGAGAATACGGACATCGTATAAGGTTACTCAGAGTCCTAGTTTAGGCATGTTGACACTTTCAGTCCTTCCACATTCAAAGTTTTCGATTTTGATGAAAATAGTCCCTTATAGTCAATGTTGGACTTTATTAGGGTTCATTACACGTGTCAGCACATCATTGGACACGATTTTACGAGGTGTTACATCCTCACCCCCTTAAAATAAATCTCGACCCCGAGATTTGCTCAAAAAGATGGAAGTACTTTCTGTCTTATAATGGACTTAACCTCCACAGTATTTTAGGGGCCTTTATGGGCATCCCAATTGACCTATACAATAGATACACGCTTCCATTCGGAGCTTCTTAATCATGTCAATCCTCAATCGATACCGGCTTCTCAATTATCCGAAAATTTTATCATCTGCACATTTTCATGTGACAATGCTAGCAACACATTAGCTAGATATACCTTAATTCGCAATGTGGAATTCATCGCGAATTCTACTAAGCTCCTCTTATAGGGTGCTAATCCAACGTATTCGATTCCTTCGAATAATCTTATATATCCAGAGCTCGACTTGCCCTTTTTACTGAAACGTATCACACCTTCCCATGTTGGTAATTTCAATAGAGTCTTGTTCCTTACTTGGAACTTTAAGAGATTTGTGCGTCTTGTTCGCATTGCTCTTATGCCGATTACTGGCAGCTTTCAGATGATTACGGATTTGTATTATCTTATCCGTCATCCTTAAAATTTCAAATTCTGATAATTGGGTTTTCCCAACTCCTGCCCAACAAACGGGCGCTGACACTTTCTCCCATACAAAGTCTCTAACGGAGCAGCCTTGACGCTTATATAATGTTATTGGTTATACGAGAACTTAATTGAGGTGAGTTAGTCATTCCAACTACTATCCGAATCAACTTTAAGGGATTGACTATCATCATGGTTAGTCGAACAAATCGACGATCCTGCGCAGCTAATAACGATTCTCAATTGCTTCCTACTTAGGGTTGCGATAATCAATTCACAAGCATATTGCATCGTGTTTTCTTTTATCAACAATATTCGGAGTTCATAAGACAATAAGCTAGGCTGCACAAGCCTTTTCCCGAAAACGCAATCTGGTTAGCTCTCAGCTCTTCCATTTCCGTTAATTTGACCGATAGAGCTTCTGTAACAGATACAGCTCATAATAGGATGTCAATCCTAATTCCACGTTGCCTCTCAAGAGGTAAAACAGGGTAGTTCTACTGAGATGAGATCAAGTTATCCAAATATGATAGAGGTAGCTTCAATATTTAACCTTGGTCCACTTACCGTCGCCTGTGCCATGCAAATGACATATCTGTCTTACGAGAGCACGGATGCCTTAAGCAGAGACGCCTACTTAGGCATTTGTATTATAGATATCTTCTTTGAATACCACTAGCTGACTTTAGTACAATATGACTATTGGTATATCTTAGTGGTTCCATGCATTAAACCTCCACAGTGATCAGGCATGGAAGCAATCTATGGGACATACTAGGTTACGCCAATCCTCATATGGCGCTTTTATCAAACATAGTTGGCACTCGCAGTTGATAAAATCAATGAGGAAAATAATTAAAATAACATATATTGTCGTACTCTATTCTAAGAAAGAGTACTCTTAGATTTTACAGAAGGATCATCGTCGATAATAGAAGAATCGGTTACTATGGTTTCCCTGGGTAAGTTATATCTTGTACTTAGCATCTGGAGCTCTTAAGTATTAATAAAAGTTTGCTAAGCTTATGGTCTGTGAAAGAATTATTACTGCCTGTATTAAAAACAGGATACTTAGCAGAAATTATCATTGTTAAATGATAAGAGATGTACTGGATGACATCATGTACTGCCTCTTGGCATTTATCAGGTGAGTTCAGGCATTTCCTTCCTTAGCCTTTCCAGACTTAGCTGCACCTTCTTTGGCAGCTTTATGGCATCTAATTCTGATATGGCCTTACTCACCACAGCCGTAACAGACCGCATTGTTTATGTCCCTACACTGATGGGACTGATGACCAGTTCCTTTGCAGATGCCACACTGCTTTGTTCTTTGTTCTTTGTTCTTATTCGACACTGTCCCCAGTGTCTTTTATAATAGGTCTTACATACAGGCTTCTTACTGAACTTATGTTGGTTCTTATTAAGCCCGTATTTGCTATTTTTCTTAGATCTCTGGGAGTTATCCTCCTCCTTTGGTTCCTCCTTCACATTCGAAGTGTGAACAAAGCTCTTTTCATGAGCAATTGAATGTGGTTATGAAATTTTGAGCGAGTAGCATTCGACTCTTTGAACTGTTTCATGACCCTTTTCCATGGCCTTTCCAACTGCTGCGTCAACCACAGCTTGGAGATTAACTCCATTAATATTGAGGTTTACGTTTGTAGCATTATTAGCTTTTGTCGCATTAATATTATTGCGACTGTTGTCTACCTCATCTGAGTTTGCCATACTCGAAGCTTGGTACTAACTACCAAACTAAACAATTGTTAGTCATCATCCTGATGACCTGTCATGGATTAGCCACGACATCCATAAACCGTATAGGCTATTATGTTCCAAACATTCCTAATGAATGTTATTTGAATGTATATCCATTACATTTAGCCCAGGTCACAAAAGGACATTTAATAGCATTTAAGGTTTGGAACGAGTCCATTACCTGTTTGACAGGGGATTGCAATGTCACAACTGTCTTTGTCACAAGGACGATTATAAATAGCTCGAAAGCTAGCCTTACATGACTTCTATTATATATATTTATACACATATGGCATGGAAGTCCGTCACGAGGGACATAGAAAGATATGACATAAAGCCTAGTCATGTAGGACATAAATGATCATATGGCACAAAGGCCTTGTCGCAAAGGACATTTAAATATGACAAAAATGGCCTCGTCACAAGGACGTTATAAGATATGGCACCAAGGCCTATCACGGAGGACACAAGAGGCCTGTCATCAGGGATGTTAACATTTAATATGTTAACTTGTCACGAATGACAATTTATATCACATTGGCTTGTCATGAGTGACTTTAAAACATAACTCATCGATTTGTCACCAAGGACATTAGTTTATAAGCCACAATCTTACTAGATTAGGAGCTTCCAGGTTTGAACATAGTTCTTCACCTTTGGACAGGGAGTCATAGACTACAACTGTCATTGTCTCTAAAAACGACTTATTTGGCATAAAGGTAAACCAATTGACATCACTAATGGATGTTCACATATCATCATCGTATTTGATGATATTAGTCATGATCACACTGATCATATAGACTATTAGGGTTGGGTATAACCCACCACTTTTAAACAGGGGATCACAAGGACCACCACTATCTTTGTCTTATCGATAATAGAATTAAGTATTGCCCGTAGGCATTTCATCACTAAGGATGTTAATATTATGATCATCATACTGATGATACTAGTCAGGATCGCAATGATCGTATAGACTATGGGATTTGAGCATAGCTCACCCCCTTGGGCAAGGAATCACAAAAGATTACAATTGCCTTGTCTCAATTGGATAATATAATATAGCCCTTAGGCAAAACATCATTAAGGATGTTAAATTTAATCATCGTACTGATGATTTTAGTCATGATTGCATTTATCATGTAGATTATTAGGCTTGAGCACAGCTCACTACCTTGAACAGGGGATCGTAAAGATCACAATGTCTTTGTCATAGAGACATTTTCATATAGCACAAGGCTCGTCTCGAAGGACAGTTACATGGCACAAAAGGCCTTGTCACAAGGACAATTAAAATATAATCAATGATCTCTTGGATCAGTGACCTTTAAGGGTCGAACATAGCTCATCGCCCTTTTGACAAGAAGTTTATACAATAAAACTATCATTGTCATGAATACACCTTCGCCCAAAGGCATACATCTCAATTGGATGTTTTGATGTATAGATCATACTGTTGTTTAATAGCCGTGATTCGCATTGACCATATAGGCTATGAAGGTGACTTGGGAAGGTCCAAGTACTTTTGGAAGCAAGTGTGGTCTCTCAAGTCACACAGCCAGGAATGTTAACATATTCTCAGATGTTAACAAGAATTAATTATCTTAAAAGGGTAAAATTCAGAACTATTGTTGGATAAAGGACGAAATGAGTACCTATATAAATTTTCAAAACTTTCCATAAATCATTAGGAATTTACAATAGTGCCTTAATCAGGACTTTTAGTAATATAATTGTCCACAGAGAACTAAGAGGTAAATATAAGTCCGTAGAAGGACTATAAAATATTATAAATCCATATAGGGGTTAAAATGAAATGTCAATGTCCTAAAAGAGGCTATTTCGAAATAGCGTATTCCCAAACGGACTTTTAATGAAATAACATGTCCATAAAAGGACTATATTGGTACAGCGTAAGCACAAAAGGGCTTTGCTGTACAGATGTCCTCACATGGACTTTAAATAACTCTAGTCCATGCAGGGACTAAAAGGAAATAATAGTCCGTAAAGGGACTATAAAATATGTCTGCATTGGGACTATTATGATATACTATGTCCATGAAGGGACTATGATGAAATATAATGTCCATGAGAGGACTATATTGAAATATCAAGTCCACGAAAGGACTATTTTAAAATAGTGTATCCATAAAAAGGATTTTAATAAAATCACACGTCCATGAAAGGACTATATTGAAATAGTATGTCCACCGAGGGACTTTATTGAAATACAATGTCCACAAGGGGATATATTGAAATATAATGTCCATGAAGAGACTAAATAGCAAACGCCCATATAGGGTCTTAAGTAGAAAGATACGTCCACTCAGGGACTAAATAGATGAGATAGGTCCTTATAAGGACTTAGAAGACAAAGAATATTATGAAAGAAGGATTTTCTAACACCTTCCTTGCTCCTTTTTTATTGTTTCTCTTCTTTGTTTACCATATACGGTAGGGACACTGAAGACGTTAGTGAATAAGGTAAGTATTCCAATCAGGATCCGTTATAGAAGTAGAATTCAAGGATTCAATGGTTAAGGAATGATATGGATCACTGATTGGGTTTTGACTGATATAATCCAAGTTTGGGATTCCAAAATTTAGAGGTAAGAAATAAGGATCATCAGCATTTACTAGCATTATTTTCAAAACGGGAGCCTCAGGGACCACCTGGTATGGACTCCACTGGCACAAACTTTAAAATTTGAGCCTCAGGGACCTCCGGTATGGACTCTGAAGTCTGATTGTAATTCAATAGATTTGGTTTTAGGAATGAGTCCATGAAGGTCTTTCTTCCACACAAGTCGCACGCTTATTCTAGCCGTATTATGAAGCTTGCCATTCCTTGGCTTCGGATGAGGAGAAATTCCATCAACGGCTTCCTTGCTTGGCGACTTATTTAAAATACATAAAATCGAAAACAATGCTTACTTAATAGGGATGAGAGCATTCCTATGTTAAGTCTAGACTCAAAAGGTCTAAGGAATATGCTATTGTGTCATTGAGATTAAACACAAAAGATTAGTGTTTAATTCACTCAATGTTGGCTCTGATACCAACCTGTCACACCCCGATATTTCCATATATTACCGGTGGGCCCGGTGGGGAGTGTCGTGACGTAGTTGATATCATCGTGGTCAAACATACACAGAATAGCACAGCGGAAGTCTTGGAATATAAATATTATTACAAACTCAATTGTCTGAAAATATCAAAGTATTTATTATAGAAGAGCCTGTAATAACAAATCCACAAGAGGATCATTATAGAATGAAACTTAGCAGACTTTACGGCATCTTTAAGGAATTGCAAGATCCTCTTTTTCAACACCGAGCAACTCCCAGCCTATTACGAGTAGTACCTGCCACTTAGTCTTTGGAAAATACGTCAGTTTTCACTGGTAAATACAATTAACCGACTCTTTTGAAAAGAGTTTATGAAAATTGATTTAAGTGCACAAGGCACAAACCATTTATAACTTGGGACAATCTTTAATAAAATCTTGTATACTGTTTCACATGTTTGTCATACATATGGGGCCGGTTTGGAAGCCGGTCAAGATTAACTGACTCACCTCTTACAAAACCCACGAAGGAGTTATCCCCGACATGTGGGTTATTTATATTTTAGCATTTGCATCTGTCGGGTGTATGCCTACACCCCGTGTATAGGTCGTGGCCATTTTTAACTTTAATGAGCCGAGGATATCCAGGACACGGTCGTTAACCCCCAATGTTTATGTTATCAAACAATACAGTAAAAACGGGTTATGCAGATTTATTAAATCACAATCCGACTAAATGATCTCATACCCAACCAAGCAGTATTTTTATGATACCGTATCCCAAGCCCATATAGGGAAAATAAGTTAAAAGTATTTACCTGAGCTAATACTTGATTCACAGCATAATAACTCAGTCGTATCCAATCTATCTAAATGCAAGTAGCTTTTACCGGGTGGCTCTAGTCTGGAGTGATGGTAATATATAACCAATTCAGAATGCTAACGGTCTTATTTAAGTCGTAGACTTAGACCGGCTAGTTTAAAGTATCTAAAACGATACGACACGCTAGATTAAGCGATGACCGGAATAGAATGTGATTTAGACCCGACAAGTTTGGATACTTGTATAATATGGATAAACTAAACACATTCTGGATTTTGAAGTTAAAATGATAAGGTTAAACCCGTTTTGGCAAACTTACATAAACTAGTTACACAAGTCTCACCGTACGCGTATAAGCGTTAACGAGTAACCAGATGAGTCATGAACAAGTTCCATATGCCAATACACTTTAAAAAAGTTATAATATCAGTGGGATATCAACTTGTATGCCCGTTTAGGTTTTAAAATCAAACTATGCCCCGGAAGGGCGTTTTGGTCATTTTATGTCGTATAAAAAGAACTTGGGTACAATCTGATGTTACGATCATAAATATTCTTTTAAAACATTTTATTTATGATATAATATCAGTATGATATCAAACATATGTGTGTTTCATAGTTTAAAACCAAACTATGCTCCATAGGGGCATTTTGGTAATTTCACACATAGTTTTGAAGGTTAATTTGGGAATCTGAGTTTATAACATATACCTACTGTAAAATATGTTTAAAATGATTTATAAATCAGTAGGTAACAAATCTTGGTTGGTAATTATGGTTTAAAACCATATTACGCGTCGAAACGGCGTTTAAGTCGTTAAATGACGATGTATGCGATCTTTTATGAAAACCGATATTACGGTCAGGTTTATGTGACCAAAATATGTTATTTAATATAACATATCAGTAGGAAAAAGGTTTTTTAAGAAAATCATGCTTTAAAACCATTTTGTGTGTTATAAGGGCATTATCGTCATTTAAGAACATAATACAAGCACTTGTGCATAAACTCAGTTTATAATCTGAATTGATACCCCAAATTATCCTAATTATGATATTAAATCTGTAGGCAATGAGTTTGGTATAAGGAATTATGCTTAAAACCGATCTATGCGCCTAAAGGGCATTTTGGTCACTTTAAAGCACAATTTACTACATTATACGCAAACTAAGTTTATGATCAGATTTGTAACATCTAAATATGTTAAACATGTTAACATATCAGTACCTA
Organism: Helianthus annuus; assembly: GCF_002127325.2. Lineage (NCBI taxonomy): Eukaryota > Viridiplantae > Streptophyta > Magnoliopsida > Asterales > Asteraceae > Helianthus > Helianthus annuus. Next base: position 108,409,218 of record NC_035435.2, read on the forward strand.
AGCTGTTTGAAAGCTTAATGGTGTCTAAAACCTTATTTTTGCTAAAAGGGGCATAATAATCAAAGTATGGCATATTAACGGAAACTTGCATAAGACTCGGATTACTAGTATGATCATGTAATATAACCCCAGAGGGTTATGCTACATTATAATACGATCATAACTGAACCTAAAATCAGTAGCATACTAATCTAATTCGGCTTATAATCCAAAAGTCAATGTAGAAGTCAAACTACGTGACTTTCGGTTGCGAACCGACCCTAAACTTAGAATTGTCGGGTTGAACATTTTTAGGCATGTTTAAATAATAATTACCAAGTTATTAAAGTGTTAAATATAATTTATAACCCTTGCATTATTGGTTTTAATTATTATTTACAATTCTGCCAAGTTTGACTTTTTAATTTAATAGTTTGACCCGACAATTAGCTAAGCAATCGAAGGAATTACGAGGTGCCCTTTTAAGGGTTAATCACCTACCTATCTATGGTCTTATACCCACATTCAATTTGATCAGTGGCTGGGCCATTAGAGTTTAAACCGAAAGTCAAAGTTAATTTACGATAACTTGACTTTTCGGTTTTTAAAACATAAAACTGAACTATAGAAAGGGCTAAGACACTTAAAAATGGTCCTAGCTATCTTTTCTACAAGAAAATAAGTTCCAATCAGATCATAAAGCTCCAGATTTGAGAGAGGAGAAGATGGAATGTAAAGGTGCCAATGAAATGGATGGATTGATGTCCTATATATAGTTTTTGGGAATTTGTAGGATTATGACAAGTGTTTATTTGGCCACCAAGCAAGAGATCATGGCCATACATGTGTTTGGTTGTGGTTAGAAGCCTTGCTAAGGTGTTAACTTGGTCATTACTCAAAGAACTTACAAGAACAGCCCCTGAATTAACAATCTGTTGCTGAAAAACAATTTTCTGGAACTGGGCATCCTTACGCGACCCGCGTAAGATGAGGGACAGGCCTTACGCGGCCCGCCTGGTCCCTGCAGTTCAGCATAACTTTCAATATTTACAGCTTAGGTCCCTGCACATACATAAGCCCATTTTTGGCACTTTTAACACCCGTTAAGCCATTTTCAAGGCTCTACTAGGTGGTCAAAGTATTGAGGACTCAAAATATGCTCGGAAAAGTCCCGGATGTCGGTTCGTTTGGCCGTACGGTCACGTTATTCGTCGAATTACGACGAAACTCGAACGGATGCGAAAACTATCCAAATTAAGCGACGAATGGTATTTTTGCATGCCGAATACTAAAATAAAAATATTTTAGTGTGTACAAAAATTTTGGAGGTCCAGATGTGGTCAGAACGTAAGATATGCGCGTAAATGTAAACTTACGCAGTTTATGACGCTTTTAGTCCTCTTAACACGAAAAACTTGCGCGTATTATTATTTAATAGCATCAAAGCCCTACGTAGCCCATATTAAGCATTGTCGAGAGTATGATTGTACATCAAAATGCTTCTACACATGGTTAATTAATAAGATCCAAATTTTATACTTAATTTGATTTCACATATATATTTTAGATATCTTTTATTAATTATAACTTAAAAAAATTAACCATCATAGAAATATATCTTCCATGATATTTCTATTTTAATAACACCCAATACTATTAGTTTACTTCTATAATTGCTTATAGACTATAAAAACTATAATTTTATTCATCAACACAAATTAATCCTTGAGAACTTGGCATCATATAATCATATCCTTGTGTTGGTAGTGTGTGACCATTTTGTTTTTATGATTTTGGCATTTCAGAAACTTGACGAGTCATGTGCACATTCCATGTGATTTGTTTTTACTTACCTTTTTTATATTTAAAAAACTCACTTAACATTTAAAACAAGGTAAACATGTAAGGCTTTGGGGGTATACTTTAACCCCCTTAATTACACGTAAGTGTCATATCACACATTTTTCCTTATTTTACTCTACTTCAGTTTAAGGAAATAGTTTAATCCCTTTAACTCCATCAAACCCTATTTTTTTTAGTGTTTTCTTGGTTTAAAAAAAGAAAATAATAATTAATTCAATCTCTTAACATCCGGTTAACATGTTACCAAGTAACTCCTTTAACGCTCCTTAACATAAGGAGGGAGTGCTTTGCAATGTCGGTTAACATGCAATGTCATCATTAATACCCCAAATGTTAAGGTACACCCCATGACCTAAGCAAAACAGAGATATGGTGGTTCATGTGAATTTGAGCGAGTTCACGTTAAGTCCACTTCTTAATCTTCAAAGAAAGTTTTTCTCTCACAACAAATTTCTCACTATGCGAACAATCAGTATTGTCACAATGTCTCATTAATAATGTGGTAATCACCTCCCAGGCTTGATAATCTTAATTTTGATCACCAACTCGTGCAGTGGCAAAGCTTGAAAATTTCCACCGGGTGGTCAGAAGTCACCGGACCTAAAAATTCTATATAAGTAAATTTTTTTTATAAAACCGGAGGGTCGAAAACGTATATACCTAAAAAAATTCTATACAAAACGTACATACATAACACTACTGAGCGAAAGTCCGGGGTCCCCCCCCCCTCCCCCGCGACCCCTTGAAAGCTACGCCCCTGAACTCGTGTGACTAAAGCTTGTATGATCTCCTAGTCATCTCACTAGTAAAAATGATCCCTAATGCAAATAAGTGTTTGTATTTTGTATTAATGTTTACAACCTCGTTTATTCTCTTGCTTGCATTTAATCTTGATCTTTAAATATGGAACACGTAAAGATGTAACCATCGCTTTTGATACTCTATGCTGTTGCTTTTATATCGACTAAGAGTTGTTTAGATTTTAGATCTTAGAACATCTGCAGTGGTCTCGTGGTCCACCAAATCACTGTATAATACCGCCACCTCTTCATGTTTAGTTTTTTTTGCATGTCCTCGTTGTTTAGGCCACGAGATGAAGATTGTGCATTACCCAATCCCAATTTTTTTCAATTTCAAATCATATATTTAACCTACTGATTTCACATGCTTCACGACTACACTATTTTACATAGTGAAACACCCATGCTGACGTGGACACTATATGATAAAAAAAGACCATTTCACAATGCTTACCACTACACATGGTCTTAAAAGAAGAGAGAGACAAAGACAAAAAGTTGTAGTACACGCTAATTATTGATTTAGGATTATTGGTGTAATAGAGTAGGAGTAAACGTTGTTATTCAAAGCAAAATGAGAGCTCAATCCAGCCAATTTTGTTGATTTCACATGTATCTGTTACTAATGCGGGATGGAAGGGGAAAAAGAGTGGTTGTTTGTTTCAGCTCTTAATGAGATTTTAGTTGTTTGGTCCTCTTACTAGTTTAACACTTCATGGTAGAGACTGTTTGTTCGCGAGCAGATTTCTTCAGACATTTGCCTCTGAGTAATTAAGCATTATAACGAGTCTGAATGGTTAAGACCTCGTATCTTAATTGGTCAGACATTTGGCTCTGAACGGTTAAGCATTATACTGGCTTTTAATGGTTCAGACCTCTTACTGGTTCAACATTTAATGGTTTAAACCTTTTACTGATTGAACACCTATTCATTTAGAAGTTGTCAAACAGCCCTTAAGATAAGTTTTAGCAACGTTTACAAAAAAACCCAAATGAAAGAAATTTTGTTATAATATCAAAAGTTCTTTTTAAGCATTACAAATAATTCTTTATTTATAAGCTACATTTGTAACCGAATTATTAAGTTCGGTCAAATCAGTCTTATATTAACTAGAGACTTAAATGAAATAAGACCATAACCAAAATCATTAGTTCTGATCAACATAACTAACATTCTAGGTTTAGTTAAAATAAATAATAAAAACCAACAATTCAAAGAGAAACCAAATTATTTAAAAGAGATTTTATTATGAATATTTTTTGATGTTATTGATCCGTTTCTTCATCTTTTGTCATATTCTCGTACATTCATATACGAGTCAACCATTTGAGCAATTTGCTCTTATGAATTACAATCTGCTTTAAAACAGATTATACCATGATTATTTTTTGAAGTTATATATTGATTTGTTTTCTTCACTCTGTCGTCATAATCTCAACATCCATATACGAGTCGACCATTTGAGCAATTTGCCCTTATCAATTACATTACAATCTGTATAAAAGCACGAATAATTTTCACATAAATGTCTTTAAAGTCCATTTGAACTATATCGTTTTGTGAAGTAATTTGAGTTGTTTGGAAATTTATATCATTTTGTGAAGTAATTTGAGTTGTTTGGAAACATTGCTGATCAAAAAGAAAATCACACACGGTTTCATATTTGCTTAAGCTTTAGGAACAAAGTGTCAAGATTATAGCTTCCATGTGATCATATTTTATTAGTATTAAAACTGATGGGATTTTTACAATTAACATTTTTAATAAAAGATAATTGGTCTTAAAAACACATTAAAAAGAAAAATCAACCATATCTACATCTATACTATTATATAAATGATTTGAAGAGACTAACAATGTAATTTCAATTCAATTTGAAGACACTAAAAAACAACGTTGTGACATTTGGTACAAATTTTGATGCATAAACTACTCGTCATATACAATTTTGTATCTCTGATGCATTTAAAAAGGTATTAAAAACCAAATGCATTTACAATGGTCATTCTAAAAGTTAAAATTTATTATAAGGCTATATGGTGTGGTGATGTTCCTAATCACCATCACCATCCTCCACATCATAGCCACGTCACTCCTCCCTTCACCATCATCCTCCACCACCCCTATAGGGTGTTATGATGATCCTTCACATCACCTCCATCACCTACATTATTTTTTTTGAAAGATAATTAACGCGGACATTAAATGAAGAGAGAAATAGAGGTGCATGGTGGACGTGGAAATTTCCACGATTTTCCACTAGCCAAGCCCATGAGGGGTGGTGTACCATGGCATCCATGTCCCATGTGGCACCTCCACCATCTCTTCCATGATTTTCATACCTCATAGCTTAAAAATCATTAATGTTTTTAAAAAGTTATAAAATTGTTAAAACGAGATCGGAGACGCACAAATTACCGGTCCTGAGCTGCTGCAAAAAAACAACTGACAGGATCCTCCATATACGAGACAATCTCCTGAAAGCTCGGAGTCGTCAATAGAGTTACGCCGATAGACGCCACAAGCCTCTTGAATTTGACGTTGGCGATCACGTACTCCTAAAGGTTTCCCCTTGGAAGGGGGTATCAGATTCGGTAAGAAAGGAAAGCTCGCGCCTCGATATGTTAGACCCTTTAAAATTCTGGAAAGAATTGGCAAAATGGCCTACAGACTCGAACTACCAGAGGAACTTAGCAACGTCTACCCGACTTTCCATGTTTCGAACCTTAGAAAGTGCCTAGCCGAGCAGAATTTACAAGTACCACTTGAGGATCTATAAGTGGACGAAACATTACACTTCGTGGAAAAGCCAGTCGAGATCATGGATCGAGAAACCAAGAAACTCCGACGCTCACGCATTCCCATTGTGAAGGTTCGCAGGGAAGGCAAACGCGACACCGAGTTCACCTGGGAACTCGAAAGTGACATGAAGGCTAAGTATCCACAGCTATTCGTTACACCTGCACCTTAATTTCGGGACGAAATTCCCTAAAGTAGGGGAGGCTGTAACAACCCGACTTTTTGAAGTCAAAGGACAAGTCAAAGTCAAAGTCAAAGTCAAAGGAAGAAAACATTGCTAATTTGATCTGTCATTCCTTGCTTAATTATTACTTGTGCTCTTTGACTTGTTAATCGATACTTTAAATTATGATACTTTTGTTGTATTATGTGGAGTAAATGCAATAATCGCAGTTTAAATGCTATTCTACTTATCGCCAATCTCATCGCTATCCCATCGCAATATGAATTATGAGTTCTGGATATTGTTTTACGTGTGTGTGCTATTATGTGTTACTTGTGCATGTTTATTTATGTGTTGTGGTGATTATTCGCAAACACAATCGCAACTCTATCGCAACGCAATCTCATCGCGAACTCGAAAACTAAGTATTTCCTTTATGTTATGTGTTAGTTATGATCTTTGTGTAACTATTGTTTAATACTATCGCATCGCCTACTCGCAACGCATCACAACGCTCAACGCACGAAACGAAAATTCGGAAACCAACCTACTCGAACCATCCGATCGAAGGACCATTCGATCGAATGGCCATCCGTCCGAATGACCATCCGATCGGATGGCCATCCGATCGGAAGGCCCTCCGACCCGTCTCCCTTGCACCGCCTTTCTCTCCTCTTCACCTATAAATAGCACTTGTGAAATCACTGTTCATGTGATGTGACAGCTCTCCTCCGACCCTTCGACTTCTCAGGCCATTTTCTCTCGATTTCTCACGATTCTTGTAAGTTTTCATCTCAAATCTTGTACTTCTTTGATCTTTATACACTTTCTCATCAATTACACCAACAAATCTTCACTTTTCACCATGAAATCAGTGGATTTGGGTTGTTCTAGGGTGAT
>NC_035435.2:111973046-112018046 GCF_002127325.2 Helianthus annuus
TTTCGGCAAGAAAGGCAAGCTGAGTCCGAGATACATAGGGCCTTTTGAGGTCATTGAACGAGTCGGATCAGTTGCCTATAAACTGAACTTGCCTGAAGAGCTCAATGGAATTCACAATGTGTTCCACATCTGCAATCTCAAAAAGTGCTTCGCCGACGAATCGTTGGTGATTCCACACACAGATGTGCATATAGATGAGAGCTTAAAATTCATAGAAAAACCCTTATCGATTGAAGATCGACAGGTGAAGAAGCTTCGCAGAAAGCACGTACCGATTGTAAAAGTCAAATGGGATGCTCGTAGAGGTCCTGAATATACGTGGGAAGTCGAAGCTACAATGAAAGAAAAGTACCCCTATTTATTTGAGTAAATCTCGGGTCGAGATTTATTTTAAGGGGGTGAGGATGTAACACCTCGAAATTTTGTGTCCAATGATGTGTTAACACGTGTCATTTGATTACACGTGGCATCTATAATAAATAAAGGACTGATTTTGACAAACCTTGAAAGTATATAAATTCGAGGGTTATAAATGTCAACAAGGGTAATATACTGTATAGTAACCCTAAATAAATGCTTGTACCTTCAAACGAATAAATCATAAATCGTACGGAAGCGAAACGCGGAAGAAAGTGAGAGATTACGAACTACAGGGGTTAACTGTGTCAACATGTTTAATATTACCTCTGAGTGACCCTTTAACGTTCCCAAGGCTTCGTAACAGTATTATACGCTCACTAGAATATACCGTATAAATTCCGCGAAGTTCCGTCTTAAAACGAAAGAGTTATACTCAAATTCGTATAAGAAGGGTTAAAAGCGTCAACAGTGAAAGTTAAGGCTTTCCAAATAAATAATAAACTAACAAGGGATTTCATAATGCGGGTAAATAACACGAGGCCCCTATCGGTAAATAACCGAGGGCCAAACCGCAAAGTTACCCCTTCAAACCCGAAAGGTCAGGTAAATCATTACGAAAGATTTCGTTATTAATTACCAGGATTTCGCAATCATGACAAAAGATTTAAAATTTCTGAAATCTTAACCTCACGCGACCCGCATTGCATTATGGTTAAGTTGAGGCGGGCCGCGAGCCTCCCCTTTTACTCGTCTGATATTTAACTCCCAGGCGGCCCGCATTATAAACGCATGGAACTTCCATGCGGGCCGCATTAGACGCCCAGATGCAGAATTGTTGTAGTTACTTGCCTTTTGGAGCCTTTGAACGATCAAACCTCAATCAATGAGGCATGGGCACCCTACACTTGACCCATAGCTCTCAGGGACACCTACCCATCACCTCTGGACTATTGTGAGTGTTTGCAATGATCATAGTTGCTTGACATTGGCTATAAATAGTCACCTTAGGCACATAACATTCACAACATCAAAAACACACATCTCTGATCATTGCAAGAGCTCTCAAGTCCTTTTCTCTGCTCCATAAGCAAGAACACAACTTCTGTAAGTGATCTAACCCTTTGTGGTTTCACATTTCCTTAGTAAATGGCTAAGAACCAAACCGTCGTAACTACGGTTTGACTTTACAATAAATCAGTAATGGTTCAGTCTTATGACGAATCAAAAGTGGTTATGAGTTGGTATTTATGTGGGTAATAAACCTCTAAAATGGTCCCCCCTGATCACCACTCTAACTATGTCAAATGTCGAGTCAAACGTGCGGTTAAAAAGTCAACAGAAAGCTATTTTAGCGATTTATGCATAATCTGTAATATATATGTTATGGAACCTGTTTTGACAATCATAAAACATGATAATAAGTATATAAACCTGTTTGCGCTCGTTTGAATCGATCATTTGCTATATTGAACCGGTTCGGAGCCGAATGTCGCAAAAGTTTGACTTTTGCTTTGACTTCAGTTCTGACCCGTTTTAGTAAGGTATAGATATAACTTAGGACACTCTTAGGACCAGGTCACATGTTGGTATAAACCTCTGTGGTCGGTTCGTGAGTTATCCGAGTCTTTTGCGCAATTCCGTCATTCGCCTAAAAGTTGACCGTAACGGCCTTTTGAAAATAAAACGAGTATTTCGGACACGTGAACGGACCAAAACCTTGCTTATTAAATTATAAGCATGTCCTTAAAATTTCACGTCAATCCGAGGTCTAGAATGAGAGTTATGCTAATTAGCGCAATTTAAATAAACTTAAGTAATAAACGGCGCAATTAGCATAACACCTATCTAAACCAAGATTCCATCACCAAAACTTTTACCCACTGTATTAAAATAACATTTTGGGAATTTTAAAGATTTTTAATAATTTTTACCTCGCTCATAACCTGCGGTTATGGCTACGGTTCGGTAAATACCGAATATGCCCTTTTCGGCCAAAACATGAGTTCTACAAGGTCTTTTGACCCGATTCCAGTTGCTACTGGTTTTAAATAATAAATAAAGTATTTTAAGCTTTATAAGCTGTTCGGGAAACTCAGATTTCCTGTAGAACTCGAAAAGCCCTTTTAAAGTCTTTAAAATGACCGAAAAGCCCCTACGGGGCATAATACTAACTTAAACTCGTTACGGGCGTCACGGAAGGTATCCTACTGATACCACAACCCATTTAAGGCATATTGACTTAGGAAATAAGCGTACGACTCTCATGGTTAACCGTTTCGCCTATTGCGCGCACGGTTCGGCTTATGAAGCTAGTTTTCATAATTTAGCCGATACGGGTCAAATTATATTATTTGAACCCCAAAATCCAGAGTGTGAACCATTAACCCATATAAAACAAGTCTCTGAACTTGTTGGGTCAGAATCACACTCCATTCTCGGTTTTCGCCTTTTCACACGATTAAACCATATCAATATATATAATGGAACCAACCGGTCTAGGCTACGGCCATTATAACGACCCGTTAGGATTCTAAGAGGTTAATTAAAACCTTCGTTCCAGATTAGGAGCCCCAGTAAAAGCTATCGGTGATTTAATCCAAATTAAGGAATTATACTTGCAAAGGTAAATACTTTAACTTATTTCCCCTATATGGGCTTGGGTTACGGTATATTAATACCGCTTGATTGAGCATTATATAATTCCATCGCTTAGGTGGTTAATTGATTAAATATGATCGGCTCATTTAAACAGTTTTGTTGCTTATAAGCCTTTGGGGGGTTTAATGACCGTTGTCCCGGATATCCTTGGCATCATTTTACGAAATGGCCACGACCATCGACATCCCGGTGTAGGCGTACACCCGGTATAAAGTGTCGACATTAAAATTAAAATACGTAGCCGTTGGTTTTTATACTACGGTTTTACGCAAACGTGGTGTGTCTATAAATCTTTAACCCGGCACGACCCGGGCTACTGAACGCATAAAAGAACATGTAAAACGTTCACAAGATTTTATTATAATTTTCCCAAGTTATAAAAGAGTTTGTGCCTTGTGCATTCAAATCAATTTTAATAAACATTTTCAAATGTGTCAGTTGAATGTATTTACCAGTGTAAACTGACGTATTTTCCCCAAAAAGATTAAGTGCAGGTACCTAAACGTAAATTGGCTGGTATTAGCTCCCTAGCGTCGTGATAAGTCTCGCAAGCTTGATTGCAGTATCTGATGGAACAATATTTATTTATTTTGATCCGCTGTGGATATATTCAACCCCTGTAATACATTTGATATTACAACCAAAGGTTGAAGTTTATATATTTATCTTATGCTTCCGCTGTGCATTATATAATTGTGTGGTTTGACTATATTGTTGCCAACATCGTCACGGTAATCCCCCACCGGGCCCACCGGTGAGACACGTGGAAATCGGGGTGTGACAGGTTGGTATCAGAGCCAACGTTGAGTGAATTAAACACTACCCTATTGTGTTTAATCTCAATGACACAATTGCACATACTTGAGTCTAGACAAGAACTTAGGACAAATTCGAATTGTTATTCCAATTTTGTCTTTTCTTTTATTATTGGAATTTAAAGTTTTATAAAGCAGGAAAATGCCACCTGTTATATTCTGAGGAAGAGGAAGGGGAAGAAGAGGCAGAGGAGAAATCGTGACATATCACGATAACGAGGCTGGACCATCTGGTACAAGACATCCTTCGATGACACGGAGCGAAGAGCCACAACGACGAAGAGATCTTTACGAACCCGCGAGGCATTCCACTTCGCACAGCTCGACGCCATCCTACCGGCACTCCTTTGGACCAAATTCAGAAAATGATCCCAACAACCCACAACCTTCCTTCATACCAAATTCAGAAAATGATCACAACAACCCACAATCTTTACGAAGAGCCACTATATTTTCACCCTAAATTACACTAAAAAACACTGCATTTTCTCTCTTTTTTTCAATTAAATAATATTTTTTATACTTTTATCATTATCTTTTCTCTCTCCTCCACTCACAACCACTTTCAAATATATTAAAAAATTATAGGGGGTGAACAGTGTCCCCGAAAATATACAGATGATCAGTAACATTTTCTCTTTTCTTCACTCACAACCACTTTTTATATTTTTTATATTTTAAAAACACCTCACTCACAATATGATGCCTTGGATGTGAATGCTCTTAGGTCGTATCTTTACCTTTAAGATGGAGATGTTCATCTTGTATCAGACTTTTTTTCTTAGTTTCTTTATCTTGGGTGGCGGTCCATTATCATATTGCTTCACCAAATCTTCTTTATGCGTCAACCGCATATGTCTGATGTGACATGGCTTGTGTCTAATCGCTGAAGGCAAAAACTATGTGTTTCAGCCTCAGCGATGGTAACCAGCTAAGAGGATGATGGTTGGGAAACCTCCACAACAACCTCCATTGTTGTGTATTTTGCTTTGTCTTCGGCTACAAAACTTTCATAAAAGTGAAGCTCTAAGGCTTGAAGGCTTGGATAACCCTTTCAGCTTCAGAAAGTTGTGGTTTCTGAGTTGGTATAGCCATTTCTTCTTAAAAAATTGGTAGGTCAGTTGCAAATACATAACAATTTTGTTCAGAGTGCAACTCACCACAAGTCATACAACGATTGTCGTATGAAAAGTTTTGATAAAAACCCATACCTTTGCACAAGGCGGGTGGTTCATATTCATAGGGATGGTAAGTGCACCCATCATAGGCGTAATATAGTGATGGAAAGATATCGAGGTCATCCAAGGTTACAACAGCTTTTAGTATCGAGTTGTTATCAACGTCTAGTCAAACCAAAAGTCAGAGTTGATTTTGTGGTTTTTATAAAAGAACACAAAACAATATATAAAAAAAAGATAGTTTGTAATCAATGATAAGAAAAGGGGTGTTTAGGGTATTTGCTACCTCTTGATGCTTTGTTAACTAAACGTTACCATGGATCACAAGAGCTCCCTTTAAAGTAAGTAGTTGTATTCTATTAATGCCATAATACAGTGGAGTTCTTTATTAGGGACCATCTCACACTCATCCATACCGGTTTGAATCAGCAAGGAAACGCTCCTTAAGGTTGGAAGCAAACCACAACACTATTGCCGAATCAGTAAGGAAACTATATACCGTTGTGGTTTAGTATTAAGTAAAAAATAGTCACAAGGGTTTATACGACCCCTCATTATGGACCTCTTGGTTTGATCCTATCTACTCAAGAGTAGTGACGATAATATAAACCAAGTCCTTGGCATCTTGATCTTATCTCCACGTTTTGGCAAGAATTTACCAAACCCAAAGTCCCATACCAAAACCTCTAACCCTCTTTCAAGTAGTCAACAAGTTTGACTCCACATAGACATAGAAAACATTAATGTTTTGAACTAACAAAACACTAGGTTATTAGTATGTTTTTAAGGATTTATAAAACTCAGGTTCAATATGGTATTCCTTACTTAAATACATTAACACACAACCCTTGCTAATCCATAGCTTGTTTTAGTTAACTCCCCATCAAGGGGTTTGTTTCTGTAGGAACCGTTCGCGTAAATAAATAAAATAAACAAATTTTTATTACTGATTACAATACAAAGAAATAAAGAAAGCAAAATTACAGTACAATTACAACTGAAATAAAATAAAATACAAGAACTTAGATGAAGAAGAAGGCTGAGGCACGTGTTTAACACGCTTCCCTTAAAACAAATTCCGAGTATCCCAATAGTACTCGTTTTGTTTCCCAGGGTACAACAGCCGAAGCAGCGTACTGCCGGAGATAGCCTACAACCCGAAGAGTACCTTGAAATTGCAAGAGAAAGATTAGAAAAGTTGTAGAGAGAAAGGTTGAAATGCTGTTGTGTAGCTGGTGTCCCTCTGCAGTGGTGGAGATGTTGTATTTATACTACATCTTCATCGAAACGGTCAAAAAGAATTAAAGGAGAGGTTTAAATTGCATTAAACGTCTTCAATGCAATTTAATACGTCATTTAATTCTCAGTCAAAGACCATTAACTCGTCAGTTTCGAAGCTGAACTGTAACTGCACTGTCATTCAATGCTATTCAATGCTGGAAGCTTCTGCGCGTGCGCGCGCGCAAGAGACACTGGTGCGCGCGCGCCCTTGCGCGCGTAGGTCTGCACGCTCATGCGCGGTGCGTCCAACTGGCTCACTGCCATGCGCGCATGCGCCACCATGACATAGGACCATGCGCGCGTGTGCCACGTCACCTGTGAGCCTCTACGAGCACGCCACACAGTCGCGCTGTATTGGCTCACTCTAGTGCGCTGCGCACACACAACTGGACCCATGCACCATGCGCAACCGCGCGCCTTCGTGCCACCTGTACTCGCGCGCGGACTGCCACGTCACGCGCGACGAACCCGCACGTTACTTGGTCCTTGCAGCCCCTGTGATCAACCACGCGCGCCACATTGCGCCTCATCGCCACGCCACGCCACGCCACGCGCGCGCGCGCGCGAGCGTGTGCGAGTGCGAGTTAGGGTGCTCCGCACCCTTCGCGAGGACACTAGTGTGTGCTTCCATGAAACAATAAGAATGGAGAGTTCCAGCTTAAATACCCATTTAAGTTCCATCTCTCCTCCGATGTGGGACAAGGTGCTACTTTCCCTTTAGTTTCAGCATTGAATGTTCCAAACACCCAACTTTGAGCATCGATATCTCATTCATCTTAGCTCCGTTTTGGACGTGGTTTAGTTTGTTGCGAACCTCTTCCAACATAGAACACAAACCCACAAATAAATATATAAAACCCGCTCATTTTATTATATTTATTTCTAGTCCAAAATAGGAAAAAATCATTTTCCTATATTTGTGAAAAATGCTATTTTCACCTATTTTTCCAACAATCCCCCACATGTATGGAAATGGATCTTTTCCTTACACTTTTCAACGATAAACTTCGACAGTTGAGTATTGCAAGATAGGTAGGTTGTCACCTTTGAACCTTCTTTTGTGAAGCGCACTTAGCTTACTAGCGGTGTGTAGACGCGATGTCCTTGAACATACCCCCATTTATGTAAACGACAATACACTTCACACAATACTCTCCCTGGTTTGGCCAACTCCTCATTGTCGTGTCCTATTATGGTCCTGGAACACTAGCCTGGTTCTGCGAGAGCTCTAGGATTTGCGCACCCCACAAATCCATTTGAAGCGACCCCACTTCTCTCTAACATAGGTGATTCCCATGAATCATTAAAAGCGTCATGGTTATTTGATTTCCCGAAATCGTTAATCTTAATATGCTTAGCCTCACTTCAATGTCACTGATTGGAATGGACTAGGAAGTATATATAACTCTCTTTTATTTAGTTTGGGGTACTCCCCCACAGTGACTCTATTTTGGTAATATGATTAAGTTGTCCTATTGAACTTAGATCTTGGGATCTCCAGTCAACTAAGTTAGGTTTCCCTCATATTCCCATTTACCACGGGCTTTAGTCCCATTCCTCTTGACGACGTTTCTACTAACTCTCTGCTTAAGCCTTTTGTAAACGGGTCTGCAATGTTATCCTTTGATCTCACATAATCAATTGTGATAACACCCGTTGAGAGTAGTTGTCGTACCGTGTTATGTCTACGTCACATATGCCTTGATCTGCCATTGTACATCAAGCTTTGAGCTCTACCAAGCGCTGATTGGCTATCACAATGTACACATATGGCTGTCAAAGGCTTTGGCCATCTTGGAATATATTCCACGAATTGACGTAGCCATTCCGCCTCCTCGCCTGACTTATCCAAGGCCATAAATTCGGATTCCATTGTGGATCTCGCTATTACCATTTGCTTAGAAGACTTCCAAGCAATAGCTGTAGGTCCCGAAATCGGAGGATCGATAACACAACCAAATCCTTGTTTATAGCAAACAAAGTCACGTGTGCGGAATCCACGTAACTAAGCCAAATAAAACATACAAAGCAATAATAACAGTGGTTTAACCAATGAAACACACTCAATTAATTAAACTGGATGAGAATACAACCTGATACAAACACAGTCTAGACAGAATGACTTTTTGGGTATGCTCTCATCTCTAACTCTAAACGAAACAGAAAGTGTCTATATATAGCAGTCTGGGCTAAAAGAATCGGCGAAACCCAAAGTGGGCTCGACGAAACACAAGGGGCTTGACGAAACAAACATTGGACCAGTCATTGGGCCTGAAGAAGCCCAACAATAGACGAAACACTGAGTTTCGTCGGTCCTTTGTCTTGTAGTGTGATGAAACACTTGTGTTTCATCATGCTTTTGTCCTTATTGGGTGAAACACAATGTGTTTCTTCATGTTTTTGTCTTTTATGGATGAAACACAAAGTGTTTCTCCATGTTTCGTCAGGAAGGGTATTGGCCCAAAGAAGGTTAAGCCCAAAGTCCAGGTTTGGCCCACATGAAGATGTTTTGGCCCAGAGACTAAATAAACAAATAATACCCTATATGCAACATGCATTGTTTGTTTACACATTACAAATGAAACGGAACAAACTTGACGGACCCAAGTTGGATAGGAGGATATCCGACTTGGTCTTCATTCCGTTAGAGGCTCGAACCGAACGTGCCGCGTCCACACAAAAATGTATCAACAATAGCAGCTCCTCCAAATGTAAACACGTAACCACTTGTTGATTTGGAATCTTTATTATCCGATATCCAGTTTGCGTCAGTGTATCCTTCAATCACTGCTGGTTGTCGGGTATAATGCAATCCATAATCTCTTATGTATTTTATGTATCTAAGCCCTTGAGAATCAAGAAATGTAATTTCAATTTCTTGAAGGTTTTCAAACACAGCACGTCCCCCTGAACTTTCACCCGATTTAGGTTTCCAAGTTTGTTTTTGTTTACCAGATTGTGTATTATGTACAGTTTCTAGTTTTAATGGTTGTGACAAACTAGGTTTCCTTTTAACCGTTTTGACTTCAGATTTTAAAGCCTTTTCAACAGCTTTGATGTTTTGACGTCGTTGTTTCGTTTTTTGTTCCTTAACAGTTCTTTTATCATGTTTTGGTGAAACGGGACGACGTTGAGGGTGAACCTTTTCAGGTGGTGCTTTCTCAACAAAATTTGGTTTGGGCGAGTTTGTGCAGTCTTTAATGATGTGCCCAAACTTCCCACATTTGAAACAAGTTCTCCTTTCAACAAACTTAGGAGAATCTGATCGACGACCTGACGTAGAAGTTGTAGACCCAGAGGTACTAGCTTCACACCCGTTTGTGTGTTGGGTGTAATTGTTATCACTCTTACGTTTCAAAATGTTGACTTTTTGTACAAAATCGGTAATTGATTTATTTTCAAAAGTCTCCACTTTATCAGTACCTTTGGAGGCCACAAACTTAACGTCTTTTGTTTTCTTCCTGTAACGAGCTCCTTTTGAATCAACCTTAGCCTTTGGCTTTGGAGCTCGTTGTTGTTGTTTACCCTTAAAAGCAATTGGTTGTTGCTTTGTCGGTGATTTCTGTTTCCAAATTGTTTTCTGATTTTAGCTCTTGGAATTGGATCACATTGAGTTACAATGACTCCTGGAATTGTCTTTCCCAAAACCTTGTTTGTAGTATCTTCAAACACTTTGTCAATCAAAGATTGATTGACGTTTTTGATTGGAAAATCTTTGTTTGAATAAATTTTACTATCACCGACCAAAGTATACAGCACGTTATCACTTTTAACAGCAGACACACTTTCCTTGTCATTCTTGACAACTTTGACAGGATCTATCACTTGCTTGGCAACAGGTTGCACGGCAGGAGTAGGAGGATCACAAAGAATATGATTCTCAATTGGAATTTCTACTCCTTTCATCTCATCAAGTGATTCATCCTGGTCACTCACATCTGATTCATCATCTGAAGAATCATAGTCCTCAATGGTTGGAGGACTTTGATTTGAAGCACATGATGACTTTTCTTTGTTATCAGATGAGCCCTCCGATGAATTGTCCGGTTTGAACCCTAGGCCAGTAGTAACTTCCTCATAATCAAGAGGCACACTGGGTTCATACCGAGGCATATCCTCTTCATCGGGCATATGAGTATAATTATGTCTTAAAGGGGGCGGACATTTCTCATACCCTACGCCTTTCTTGTTTCCTTTCAGTTGTTGAACGTCAATGATGTGATCAAGCACAAATCGGGAGTTAGAATAACTCTCCAATTTTTTCTTGATAGCATCATGCTCGCATTTGGCAATGGCTAGTTCCTTTTTGGTTTCCTCAACAATGTTAATGTAATCGTTTATGCTAACTTGTTTATGATAAACCACTTTGTTAACTTCAGAAACGCTTTTCTTTAAGGTTTCAATTACAGATTTAAATTCCTTTTCGTTTCGAACTAAAGCCATATTTGCCTCTTTGCACTTAGACAGTTCAAAAACCAAACTTTGATTATGATTATAAAGCTTTTCGGATTCAAGCTTCATATCTGCACAAGATTTACAAACACTAGGAGCAGGAGTTTCAGAATTTACCTGACTCGTAGAGGCTGAGACATTTGCCATAAAGGCAGTATGAAAAGAAAAAGATCCATCTTCAGAGAAGAACTTCTCCATTTCCTTATATGCTACAGCAGCCTTCTTGATCAGAACTGATTTCTGACATTTCAACTCCTCAGCTTCATTTAATAAGTCTTCAACATCAGAACTTGCTTCTTCCTTCACGTCAGAATCAGAGTGATAATCTCCCGAAACAGAACTTTCTTCATCAGAACTCCCGGTATAACCCGAACTGTCGTCACTTTCAGAAAATTCTTCCTTGTGAACGTGCTTGATGTGATTAATGAT
Source organism: Helianthus annuus (assembly GCF_002127325.2). NCBI lineage: Eukaryota > Viridiplantae > Streptophyta > Magnoliopsida > Asterales > Asteraceae > Helianthus > Helianthus annuus. The sequence continues at coordinate 111,984,220 of NC_035435.2, forward strand.
CTTTGCATAACACGATGTTCCTCCTCCTTGATCGCCTTCCCCAAATTGTACAGACCAATCACACCCTTCGTCAGCTTGAACAGTCAATGCTTGATTGGTGTTTGATGGTCCAGACTGGTTCGGATTGTTATTCACTGCTACCATCCTCCTTTCACGATTCTCTTGATGGGCATTGACATTGGAAGTACTCGTCTGATTTCTGAATGGGTTCTGATTGCCTTGTTTGGTTGGTCGGGTGCACTCACGTTTGAAGTGTCCCTTTTCGCCACAATTGAAACATGTGACTGCATTTATATCAAACTCGTACTTTGTATCCTTTTTGCCTTCCAATGAAGTTCTTCCAGTTCGAGCCATGAAGTCCTTTGCCCTTCTAACTGCACTTGCAAATGCCCATTTGATATCCATTAACTCCATTTCATCCCGGTCGATCTGTTGATAATCTTCATTGGTCATATTGATGTTTCCAATTTGACCTGCGACCAACCCGCAGTATGCACTGACCATTGTATTAATGAGTTCCATATGCTCCTTTGCTACTTCAATGCTAACTTGTGAGAGGTTTGAAGTATCGACTCTCACCGTGTTAGGGTTTAGGGGTGGAGGATTGTTGGTATAATGAGCTTGTTGTTGTTGTGGTTGGGATTGAGGTGTGGGTATTGATTGTGAAAGATATGCACTTTGATCGAACTGTGGTTGTGTAGTGGTAACTTGAGGTGGAGGTATGGATTGTGAAAGATAAGCACTTTGATCCCACTGTGGTTGGGCTTGATTGAATTGTGGAAATGGAGAAGAGCTTGTATTGGATACAAACGCCGTTTGAAGCTTCGGTTGCTGAACGGAACTAGAACTAGCTGAAGGACCAAAACCAGGCAAATACATTTCTGTGTTTTGAGGAGGTGCAGCTGCAATTCTTTTAGCCTTCCGAATTTCCTCTTCGTTCTTGTGCTCGAACTTTTGAATGAATTCATAGAGACTGGCATTGGCTACATCCAGAGCACCCGTATGTTTTAGAAGCTCAATGAATGGACTCCACTTAGGAGGTAGGGCATCAGCAAACCGAGCAATCATTTCCTGATAGGTTGCATTAACATTATAAGAACTCATTTCACTAATCAAATGATAGAAACGAGAAGTCATATCATTTAGGGTTTCATTTTCCAAGAACTGAAATGATTCAAACTCTTTCTTTAACAAATCATGGCGTGTCTTCCTAGAAGCTGCATTCCCTTCTCCTCTCGCTACCAATGCATCCCATAAGCTTTTCGTGGTCTTACAATATCCGAATTGATGATAGATTTCTTTGTGAAGCGCTTGTGTAAGAATAGCAAACGCCTTTTTCTCCAAGTCATAGGCTTTCTTGTCATCTTCAAGCATATTCGCATAACCTGCTGAAGTTGATGCTGCTACTTCGAGGGCAGGGTTGGCTGCATTAATGAAACACGTCCAAAGTTCGGTGCTTTGCCCTTAAACGTAGGTATGGAAACGTCCCTTCCATGATGGATAGTCATTCATGTGATTTAACTTTGGCGGGTGATTGTTGCTACCCGTCTCACTCTCACTAAGCAAGAGATTTTGAATGCTTTGATTTTGATTTGATACCAAGGCCCATTGACTTGCACTTATGGACGGTTGTTGTTGAGGTATGGAATTCGCTAAGTATGAGGCCATAGAGGTCTGATTCGGATTTTGACCTGGTCGTGGGTCCATACTCTAGTCCCACGGACTTGTGCAACTCATCTTCGATGTATACAAGAAGAATACCTGATCAAATACTTGAAAACACAATGTTATGATAGTTTTGCAAACCTTCTGTTTAAAAATGATATCACACTCGACAAAACACTTCCCACGAAACACACTTGACGAAACACTTCCCACGAAACAAACTTTGTTTCGTCGAATTCACTTGTGACGAAACTGCCTGTGTTTCGTCGAAAATACTTGTGGCGAAACTCTTCTGATTCGTTGAAGAGACCTTTGGCAAAACACTTTTGTTTCGTCGAAGAGACCTTTGGCGAAACACTTTGATTCATCGATAACCAGTTTCGTCGAAAAAGTAACCAGAGTTGGCGAAGTAGTTGAAACCTTATCCTCAAATAGACAAACCACACGACTTTGTCAACTCACACCATACTTAGACCACCAACCAAAGTATGGCAAACAATTTTTTTAATACTTTTAATTCTCTTTAGTTTTTAACTTTAAATCTAAATCCACTGGATATTCAAGAACATACTTGAATGTATCTTGAATATAAGAAGAACACTTCCAGAAAATATAAACTTTCCGGTCACCGTCAAATTTTTCGAAACACAAGATTGCACAAGACTTTCAAGAAAAACCCGGTTTAACACTAGAACAATCAATCTGACAAGGTTTTTGACAAAACTCTTTTGCACCCAACAATCTTTAAGCAGATTTTAATGAAATTTTTCTGAATATGTGAGTTTTACAAGAACACCTTTTTGAAGATCAACCACAAACACTTGATAAAAAAACCAAACGATGTTTGAGTTTAAACAAGGATAAGAGCCTAGAGCTCTAATACCAATTTTAGGTCCCGAAATCGGAGGATCGATAACACAACCTAATCCTTGTTTATTGAAAACAAAGTCATGTGTGCGGAATCCACGTAACTAAGCCAAATCAAACATACAAAGCAATAATAACAGTGGTTTAACCAATGAAACACACTCAATTGATTAAACTGGATGAGAATACAAACTGATACAAACACAGTCTAGACAGAATGACTTTTTGGGTATGCTCTCATCTCTAACTCTAAACGAAAACAGAAAGTGTCTATATATAGCAGCCTGGGCTAAAGGAATCGACGAAACCCAAAGTGGGCTCGACGAAACACAAGGGGCTTGACGAAACAAACATTGGACCAGTCATTGGGCCTGAAGAAGCCCAACAGTGGACGAAACACTGAGTTTCGTCGGCCCTTTGTCTTGTAGTGTGATGAAACACTTGTGTTTCATCATGCTTTTGTCCTTATTGGGTGAAACACAATGTGTTTCTTCATGTTTTTGTCTTTTATGGATGAAACACAAAGTGTTTCTCCATGTTTCGTTAGGAAGGGTATTGGCCCAAATAAAGTTAAGCCCAAAGTCCAGGTTTGGCCCACATGAAGATGTTTTGGCCCAGAGACTAAATAAACAAATAATACCCTATATGCAACATGCATTGTTTGTTTACACATTACAAATGAAACAGAACAAACTTGTTAGACCCAAGTTGGATAGGAGGATATCCGACTTGGTCTTCATTCCGTTAGAGGCTCGAACCGAACGTGCCGCGTCCACACAAAAATGTATCAACAATAGCAGCTCCTCCAAATGTAAACATGTAACCACTTGTTGATTTGGAGTCTTTATTATCCGATATCCAGTTTGCATCAGTGTATCCTTCAATCACTGCTGGTTGTCGGGTATAATGCAGTCCATAATCTCTTGTGTATTTTATGTATCTAAGCACCCTCGTGATAGCTTTCCAATGATCCGCGCACGGATTGCTGGTGTATGTTAGCCTACTCATCGCGTAAGCCAAGTCTGGTCTAGTACATGTCATTAGATACATTAGACTGCCAATAATTGTTGAATACTCTAACTGAGCAACTCCATCTCCTTTATTTTTCTTGAGATGTTGTGAGGTATCAACTGGAGTTCGAGCTACACTCGTGTCTCCCGAGTTGAATTTTTCAAGAATTTTATCCACATAGTGAGATTGACTTAACACAAGACCATCTTGGGTTCTTATGATCTTTACTCCAAGAATCACATCCGCTAAACCCATGTCTTTCATGTCAAATCTCGCTTTCAACATGCTTTTATTAGCTTTGATAATTTTATCATTACTCCCAATGATAAGCATATCGTCTACATAAAGGCATAAGATCACATAACCTTCATTTGTGTCTTTGAAATAAACACATTTGTCGCACTCATTTATTTTGAAACCATTGTCAATCATGACATGATCAAACTTTTGGTGCCATTGTTTTGGTGCTTGCTTCAAGCCATACAAAGACTTGACGAGTTTACATACTTTACCCTCTTGACCTGGGGCAGAGAAACCTTCAGGTTGCTCCATGTAAATCTCTTCTTCTAAATCGCCATTTAGAAATGCGGTTTTAACATCCATTTGGTGAACTTCCAAATTTCTTAAAGCCGCTATAGCAAGAACCAATCTAATCGAGGTTATGCGCGTCACAGGCGAGTAGGTATCAAAGTAATCTAGACCTTCCTTTTGTCTACATCCTTTAATCACCAACCTAGCCTTGTACTTATCAATACTTACATCAGTTTTCATCTTCCTTTTGAATATCCAACGATATCCAAGTGGTTTGCAACCAGGTGGAAGATCTACTAACTCCCAAGTATGATTTTGCAATATAGAATCAATTTCATTCCTTATTGCTTCTTTCCATTGAGGTCCTTCTAAAGAAGAAACCGCTTCGCGATATGTATTGGGCTCGCCCTCAACCATATAGCTAACGAAGTATGGACCGAAGGACTTTTCAACCCTTGGCCTTTTACTTCGCCTACGATCAGTTTCTTCAACCTCAGGTCGTTCATGTGTCTTATCATGAACTACCTCATCAACTGGGGTAGATGAACTTTCACCTACTTCAAAATTGGGTGTTGATGACGTTGCATGTGTTTGTCTTCTCAAAGGAAACACATTTTCAAAGTAAGACACAACGTTAGGATTCACCTCCATGATAGTGTTTACGTGTACATCAGGATTCTTGGACTCATGTACAAGAAATCTATGTGCACTACTTTGATACGCATACCCAATAAATATGCAATCAACAGTTTTGGGTCCTATTCTAAGAGCCTTAGGAGGTGGTACAATCACCTTTACTAGGCACCCCCACACTTTCAAGTATTTGTATGAAGGCTTCTTTCTTTTCCATAACTCATATGGAGTTTCGTCTCTCTTTTTGAATTGTATCTTGTTCAAAAGATAATTAGCCGAGAGAATGGCTTCCCCCCACATTTCCTGGCTCACCCCAGAACTTATCAACATGGCGTTCATCATTTCTTTCAATGTGTGGTTCTTTCGTTCCGCCACGCCATTTGATTGTGGAGAATAAGGAGGTGTACACTCATGTACAATGCCACTTTTTGCGCATAAATCGGCAAAAGGTGCAACATATTCGCCTCCTCGGTCGCTTCGCAAAGCTTTTATCTTCTTTTGAAGTTGATTCTCAACTTCATTCTTATACAAGATAAATTTACTTATTGCTTCATCTTTACTTTTTAGTAAATATACATAGCAATATTTAGTACTATCGTCAATAAACGTGATGAAGTACTTATTTCCACCTCTTGTGGGTACCTCTTTTAAATCACAAATATCAGTGTGAATTAAATCAAGGGGTTCGGTTATTCGTTCAACCGATTTCGATGATGATCTTGTAAGTTTGGATTCAACGCATGTTTTACATTTATAGTGTGAATCAATATGGAATGTTGGTATACAATTTAAATTGATTAAACGGCGTATTGAATTAAAATTGACGTGAACTAATCTACCATGCCATTTATTCGAATCAGAAAACTCAAGCATATAAGTAGAAGTAGTAGCAATTTTATTCATGTTTTTCTTGACTGCCATTACATTCAATTTAAACATACAATTTTGGGCATAGCCCTTGCCTACATACATTCCTCGTTTAGTTAGTACAAATTCATCGCTCTCAAAAACTAAACGAAATCCAAACTTATTAAGCAACCAACCCGAGACTAGGCTCTTGCGCAAGTCTGGGACATATAACACGTTGCTTAAAGTGAGCTCCTTCCCTGAAGTCCACTTCAAAATCACCGTTCCTTCACATTTGATGTCCGCGGTGGCTGCATTTCCCATGTACAGCTTCTCATCTCCCGCAAGCTCCTTGGAGGTGGTAAAGAGGCTCCTGTCTGGGCACACATGACGTGTCGCTCCCGTATCAACCCACCATCCTTTTGGAGTGTTGGTCACAGCATTGACCTCATCCAACATTGCGGTTTTGTCGGAAATCATTGCCACCAAAGGCATTCCGTCTTCATCCACCATATGCGCACGCTCACGCTTTGGTTTCTTGCATTGGTTAGCCCGATGCCCCAGCTCATCACAGTTGTAACAAGTCCCTTGGAACGTCTGAGGTTTCTTTTTCACAACCCCTTTCTTTGGTCCAAGGTTGCTAGACTTTGCTTTCCATTTGTCCTTTTCCCCTTGCCCTTCACACCCTTAGAGGATTGCCCATGCTCAACCACATTTGCGCTAGCACTAGTCTGCGCAAGGCTGCCTTTTAGGGCAATTCTATTGTCCTCTTCAATCCAAAGACTAACAATAAGGTCCTCTATAGTCATCTCCTTCCGTTTGTGTTTAAGATAATTCTTAAAATCAACCCAACTAGGAGGTAACTTTTCAATCATCGCTGCCACTTGGAATGTCTCGCTAAGTGTCATGCCTTCCGCAGAGATGTCATGAAGTATAATTTGGAATTCTTAGACTTGATTCATAACCGTTTTAGAATCAACCATTTTGAAATCCAAGAAACGGGCTACCACAAATTTCTTTGTGCCAGCATCCTCCGTTTTATACTTCTTGTCCAAGGCATCCCAAAGGTCTTTGGAAGTCTTGACGTTGTAGTACACATTATACAACGCATCTGATAGGCCGTTTAACACATAGCCGTGACATATGAAATCCGAATGCTTCCACGCATCTACCGCACACTGTCTTTGTGCGTCGGACTCCTCTTCCACAGGTTGGGGAGCGGTTTCCGTTAAGAACCTCGCAAGGTTCATGGTGGTCAGGTAGAAGAACATCTTCTGCTGCCACCTCTTAAAGTGTAGACCCGCAAACTTCTCGGGCGTTCAGCGTGATTGGCCACTGTGGACGCTCCCATAGTGGTGGCGTTCAAGGGGGTTCCCGTCACAACACTTCATGTTGTTAACGTTGACGTTTTCGTTCGACATGCTGAAAAAATTAAAATTTTAAAAGTTTAGTCAAAAAATTCTGATTTACGCAAAAACCAAAAGTAAACAATTAAATTTTAATTTTACCACAAATTTACTGTTTAGACTTCTATGTCCAACTTTGAAGACCAAAAACAAAAAATTTTTAATAATCAGAACTTACTAATTGGCTTCTAAGTCCAACTTTGAAGACCAAATCAGAAAGTTTATTATAAATTTTTAGCACAATCTGAATGTAACCAGAATGGTTTTCAACCAAAGTCGCTCCTTTGAAGATGAAAACCAAAAAAAAAACTTGTTTTTAAAACACAAACTGAGTGAAAACAAAACTGGTTTGAATCACAAACAGATTGGTTTTGATTACACGAACGGGTTTAAAAATTTATTTTAAGATTGTAGGAACCGTTCGCGTAAATAAATAAAATAAACAAATTTTTACTACTGATTACAATACAAAGAAATAAAGAAAGCAAAATTACCATACAATTACAACTGAAATAAAATAAAATACAAGAACTTAGATGAAGAAGAAGGCTGAGGCACGTGTTCAACACGCTTCCCTTAAAACAAATTCCGAGTCTCCCAAGAGTACTCGTTTTGTTTCCCAGGCTACAACAGCCGAAGCAGCGTACTGCCGGAGATAGCCTACAACCCGAAGAGTACCTTGAAATTGCAAGAGAAAGATTAAAAAAGTTGTAGAGAGAAAGGTTGAAATGCTGTTGTGTAGCTGGTGTCCCTCTGCAGTGGTGGAGATGTTGTATTTATACTACATCTTCATCGAAACAGTCAAAAAGAATTAAAGGAGAGGTTTAAATTGCATTAAACGTCTTCAATGCAATTTAATACGTCATTTAATTCTCAGTCAAAGACCATTATCGAAGCTGAACTGTAACTGCACTGTCATTCAATGCTGGAAGCTTCTGCGCGCGCGCGCGCAAGAGACACTGGTACGCGCGCGTCCTTGCGCGCGCAGGTCTGCACGCTCATGCGCGGTGCGTCCAACTGGCTCACTGCCATGCGCGCGTGCGCCACGTCACCTGTGAGCCTCTACGAGCACGCCACACAGTCGTGCCGTATTGGCTCACTCTGGTGCGCTGCGCACGCACAACTGGACCCATGCACCATGCGCAACCGCGCGCCTTCGTGCCACCTGTACATGCGCGCGGACTGCCATGTCACGCGCGTCGAACCTGCACGCTACTTGGTCCTTGCACCCCCTGTGATCAACCACGCGCACGTGGTCAAAAATACAATGGCAGCTCGCGGCGATGCGAGCATGTGAAGTGCAAAGTGCGCCATCAAAGCGCCACATTGCGCCTCATCGCCCACGCCATGCGCGCGCGCGAGCGTGTGCGAGTGCGAGTGCGAGTTAGGGTGCTCCGCACCCTTCGCGAGGACACTAGTGTGTGCTTCCGTGAAACAATAAGGATGGAGAGTTCCACCTTAACTATCCATTTAAGTTCCATCTCTCCTCCGATGTGGGACAAGGTGCTACTTTCCCTTTAGTTTCAGCATTGAATGTTCCAAACACCCAACTTGAGCATCGATATCTCATTCATCTTAGCTCCGTTTTGGACGTGGTTTAGTTCGTTGCGAACCTCTTCCAACATAGAACACAAACCCACAAATAAATATATAAAACCCACTCATTTTATTATATTTATTTCTAGTCCAAAATAGGAAAAAATCATTTTCCTATATTTGTAAAAAATGCTATTTTCACATATTTTTCCAACAGTTTCTCTACACACCCACAAGAACCTTAGCCACTCATGGCTTCAAAGAAAGTGGGTAGAACAAGAGTGTGTTGTGGGAGAGAAGTAAAGAATTGAGCAACTGAAATGGGAAGAAGGCTCTATTTATAGGGTTGGCGGCGGGAGCCGGTCGTGTCTGGGAGGCTCACTTTCTTTGAAGCCATGAATGGTTTTTGTTAACAAAATGAAGGAATACGGACCATTCATTGTTTGTTATTTTATAGGTTAAAAATTAAATAGAAAGGGTATAATAGTAAGTTTAAGTAATTTCTCTCTCCAATTAGAATTAAATGTTTTCTCTCTCCAATTATAGACATGTGTACGAAAAATATATGTATAATAACAATGTGTCTTGGTTGTTTCAGCCACTATACGCATGTGTATAAAAACCAATTACTCAGCTAAAAACAATTTCACATGTGTATAAAAAACTAACAGTCATTATACACATGTGTATAAAACCCCAAATTGTTTAGCAAACAACAAACAGTCACTATACACATCTGTATAAAACCCAAATTGTTTAGCAAACATCAATTATATACATGTGTATATAATACAAACACTCATTATACACCATTGACACCTTTAAATTTTTTTAAATTAAAAAAACTATAGCAGGACCATACTTAAATTAAAGAGAATAAAATACTTATTTGTTTTTATTTTTATGATGTATTTGCTTTAGAAAAATATAAACATATGAAAAGGTTATAGTCATTTAAAAATTCTGGGGTAGTTTATTAAAAGTTAAAAAAACAATTAAGGAAAGAATAACTTTAACTTCCTATAATACCTTTTTGAATAAAAAATAAAAAGAAAGGTCAGAAGAAGAAGGAAGAAGATGAGTCGTCTACATTGGTTCATTTAGTTCAAAAATAGAGGAAAAGTTCACAAATGGACCTAATCCTATACATACATAAATACATAAATACATACATACATACATATATATATATATATATATATATATATATATATTCACACATTTATATATTTACACACTTATTTTTTAAATTTTCTTTTTACCTTTAAATTAAAAATAATAATAAATTAATGATGTTTGGTACAACGGAAGAGACGGGTGGTACTGATGTTTAGTACGACGGATCAATGAGTGGAGATGAGGTACGAGTGCCGAGATAGAATGTGTATGGTGTGTATATAGTGGTGGAGCTTAAATGGAAACTTAGTGGGGTCCGGACTCTCAAAATCCAAATCGGTGGGAACCGAACTCTTAAAAAATCCAATATTTCGCACTCCAAAAAAATAAAAAAAAAATGGTAAAATTATTACTACAAGCGAAAAATCAGTGGGGTAAAACAGCTTCGCTAATGTGTGTGTATATATAATTATAAATATGTGTATACGTATAGATATTATGGTTAATTTATTATTCTTTATTTTAAAGGTAGAAAAGAAAATTAAAAAAAATAAGCAAGTATATATATTATAGAGTTAATTACGATTTTCATTTCTATGATTTCTCAAAAATTATTCTGTTAAGTTTTAGTGAAATGACCAACTTACCTCTGTTTACCCAACTGGCTATACTCAGATTAGGATTCAAACCTATAACCTTTGTTTTTGAAAGTAATTGTTGAACCATTGAGCCATGTATTCAGTTTGTAATTAAACTCATGTTGTTTTCTATTTAACATAAAACCCAGCCCGACAAACCTTTCTCTAACCCTCAATTATTGCCACCATCTTCACTATGCTCTCTTTGTAACCCACCATGTAGGATTAAATATATTATGTTTAATATTTAATCTATAGCCATCTTAATCATTTACATTATAGAGATCAAAATATATTAGAACCTATTATTTAATTAGTTGGTAATTGTTGATGGACCATATTACCCTTAGTAACTAATTAGGTTTCCTCCTGGGTGCTTATATAAGGAGAGTTATGTGGAGGTTTAAGGGTTACTCAGTTACACAATTCACACACCCCATTAGTCATAACATCATCACGAAACCTCCTCTCCATAACCGATACCCTTTTCGGTTTCTAAGTCCCCATCATCAGTCAGCACCCTAAGGAGGAACCAGATCAAGATGACAGGCATGTCGAACTCCCTCACTGGATTCTCCTCTGCCCTATCTGCTGTGACAGGTATGATTTATATTGTTTTCCTTCATGAATAAACAGAACTGAACCAACATGTGGTATCAGAGCATATGTTGATTAGTCAGTTCTGTTTTCGTATCCATAATTCTGGGATTGAAACTTGGAAAACGGATTATTTTCTTTATAATTTTTCAAAACCGTCACAGCCGGTTTCGAGTCATGAAGATCGACTCGAAATCATGATTTTCGGAAACAGATTAATGATATGTTCATTCGGAATTAACTTGTTTATTTTTAGCCGAAATCTGTTTAGAAAAAACTATTAAAATTCAGGTTTCGGGTTCCAGAATTTATGTTTTATGTTTTAGGGTTCATCATGTTCTTGAGAAAATTCGAAGTATTCTGTTATGATTTGGAATATGATTCGGATTATTAAGTGTTTTTTCCTGGTTTTGATCTATTTTGTCCTCTAAAGTTTTTAGAAAACTGTTAAAAGATAAAGAGATTGCAATTTCGAAATCTGTTGACAAAATTAGATCAGCTTAAAACAGGAAAGAATATCTCTTAATCCCTTAGATTTCGAATTTTCGGTTATGATATCACAATTAACAGCTGTTAGCGAGGTTGCTACTCGCAACCATGAGGTTGCTACTCGCAACCATGAGGTTGCTACTCGCAACCATAACGTCATCACTCGCAACCATGAGGTTGCTACTCGCAACCATTACGTCATCACTCGAGACCATGAGGTTGCTACTCGCAACCATAACGTGATTAGTCGAGACCGTAGTTGCGACTCGCAACCATAACGTGATTAGTCGAGACCGTAGTTGCGACTCGCAACCATAACATGATTAGTCGAGACCGTAGTTGCGACTCGCAACCATAACGTCATTAGTCGAGATCGTGGTTGCGACTCGCAACCATAACGTCATTAGTTCGATCCGCGCTAACGGGTAGTTTGCTATTAAATAAATGGTTTTGTAATTTACTTAGTTAATTAATCAGAATCAGATAATGTAATGTTTTACAAAACCAGAATAGCTTAACTTGAATGAGCTTTTGATATATCATTTCTGGCCAAAGCTGACTTGATACATCTACTTATCGTTCAAGTACTACGAAAGCTATGCTAAGTGTGCATCATAAGCATGAATGTTTTAATATCTGGCCAAAGCTGATTTAATTCTTTCATAGATGGCATACTTAGCAAGTGCATAACTAAAGTGATTGTTTCAATTTCTGGCCAAAGCTGATTTGTTACAACCACTTTGCACATATGCTTAAATGATTACACTTCTGGCCAAAGCTGTTTTGTTTTCGTTTAAGTAGAATTTTTAGTTAAGTCTATTATTTTGATGTTAGTAATAGACATTATCACAGCTTCATTATGTAAAATGGTCATTATTTTGCCTGCCTTAGTTTAACGTGCCCATAGATCACATTAGTTTTTCTTCCTTAGTATCATAACTTGCTCATCTTATTTCCACTATCAGCACCCAACTGCGGGATTCCACCTTTGACTGGTGATAACTTTGTTGCATGGAAGGATGCTCTCATGCTTACTCTCGGATTGCTTGATTTTGATTATGCTCTAAGAGAGAAAAAGCCAGCGGACCTTACCACTCAAAGTACTGCTGCTGAGCAGTTAACTCATGAAAAGTGGACTAGGTGTAACCGCATGTCTCTCATGTTTATGAAGCAATCCATAAGCAATGCAATCAGGGGAGCTATTCCTGATTCTGAAGATGCTAAAACCTACTTGGAACATGTGGAGGCGCAGTTCAAAGGGACGTCTAAGGCGCATGCTAGTACTCTTATTCTCAAGCTGGTGACAACTAAGTATGATGGGAGGAGCGGCATTCGCGAGCACATCATGATGATGAATGACATGGCCAATAAGCTGAAGGGGCTGGAAATGGAAATCAGTGATGGTTTCCTTGTTCATTTCATCATTACTTCGCTTCCTTCATCCTTTGAAGCATTCAAGATCAATTACAACACTCAGAAGGAAAAATGGACGATGAGTGAGCTGGTCGCTATGTGCGTACAAGAGGAGGAGCGTATGAGGATGGATCGCCATACTGATGTTGCCAACTTTACTACCTCCAATCCTAAGAAAAGGAAGAACAATTATCAGAGGAAGGATGCTTCTAAAGTCCATAAGTCTAATCCTAACCCTAATACAAGTGCACCTTCCAGCTCTAAGAACTCCTTAGGCAGTATCCGCTGCAAGTTCTGTAAAAAGACAGGACACATGCAGAAGGAATGCCCTGACTTCAAGGAGTGGCTGGCTAAGAAAGGGATTCCTTTCAATCCGGAAGCTGGAAAGAAACCAAAGAACGCTTAAGGTTGGGGATGATCGAGAATTAGAAGTGAAGGCCATTGGAACATTACAATTAGTTATGAAAACTGGTTTATGTATTAAACTTTATGATACCTTATATGTTCCTGAGGTAACTCGGAACCTTGTATCAGGACCAAAGTTAGAGATGGACGGTTTTATTGTTTCCCATGGTCATCGCAAACTCTCTATCCATTATGATTCTGTTCTTTATGGTACTGGTGTTCTGGATGGAGGTCTCTATAGATTAGAACTAGATGATGGCTTTTCCAAATCTTTGTTGTCATATAACATTAATGAATCACTCACAAAGATGGAAGAGAAACGAGACTTAGTGACTTCATCCATGTTGTGGCATCAGCGTTTAGGCCACATTTCAAAAGAGCGATTAAATCGTCTCGTAAAGGATGAAGTCTTACCTCCTCTTGATTTCTCTGACTTTGGAACATGTGTCAAATGTCTTAAAGGTAAAATGACGTTAGCGAATAAGAAAGGTGCCACTAGGAGCTCTAATTTATTAGAACTCATTCACACTGACATTAGTGGTCCCTACCAAATCGCTGGCATAACAGGACATACTTCATTTATCACTTTTATTGATGATTATTCTCGTTACATGTACTTGTATCTTATTAAGGAGAAATCTGAATCTCTTACAACTTTTAAAGATTATAAGGCTGAAGTTGAAAAGCAATTAGATCGTCAGATTAAAGTTGTGAGATCAGATAGAGGCGGTGAGTATTATGGAAGACATACTGATGTGGGTCAAGCTCCTGGTCCATTTTATGAGTTTTGTAAGGGCCAGGGGATTGTGAACCAATACACCATGCCTGGTACACCTCAGCAGAACGGTGTCGCTGAAAGAAGAAACCGTACCCTTATGAACATGGTGCGCAGTATGTTAGCCAATACTAACTTACCATTATTCCTCTGGACTGAAGCGTTAAAAGCAGCTGTTCATATACTCAATAGAGTTCCTTCTAAGTCTGTCCCTAAAACTCCTTATGAACTTTGGACAGGAAGGAAACCGAGTCTTAAATATATGAAAGTATGGGGCTGCATTGCTGAAGCAAAACTTTACAATCCTTTCCTAAGGAAACTTGACCCTAAGACAGTTACCTGTTTCTTTATCGGGTATCCTGAGAACTCTAAGGGTTATCGTTTCTATTGTCCTTCCCATGTCACCCGTATTGTTGAAACCAAGCGTGCTGCGTTCCTGGAGGATTTTAAGGTCAGTGGGAGCAGTACCAACCCTTATGAAGAATTGCAAGAAGTACAAGACGCGGGGGGGAGAGACTCGTCGCTTACCATTACTCCGATTACTCCTCTTGTACCCAATGCAATTATTACACCTGAAGCTACTGCACCAACTCCAAATTCACCTCTACAATCAGAACCCATTATACCTCATGACGAAGGCACATCAAACGCTCAAAACCAAGACAACGCTGAACCCGATAATCTACTCAGGAGGTCATCCAGGCAAAGAAGGCCTCCTAATTGGGATGATTATGTTATCTACCTGACTGAAATGGATCCCGAAAAGCTCAATGATCCTATCTCTTACAATGAAGCCATTAGCAGTGATCAGTCTTCTGAATGGAATAAAGCAATGATTGATGAGCTTGAATCCATGAAGAAAAATGACGTTTGGGATTTGGTAGAATTACCCAACGGAGTCAAACCCGTAGGATGCAAATGGGTGTTCAAAACAAAACTGGATCCGAATGGTAACGTTGAACGCTACAAAGCGAGATTGCTTGCAAAGGGCTACACTCAGAAAGAGGGAATTGATTATCAAGAGACGTTTTCCCCTGTCTCTCGTAAAGATTCATTAAGGATCGTCATGGCCCTAGTAGCTCATTTCGACTTAGAGCTGCATCAGATGGACGTTAAAACCGCTTTCCTTAACGGAGATTTGGACGAAGATGTTTACATGAAGCAACCTGAAGGCTTTGAGCCTGAAGGTCAGGAGCATCTAGTCTGTAAGCTGAAGAAATCCATTTACGGGTTAAAACAAGCATCACGTCAGTGGTACCTCAAGTTTGATGAAGTCATGAAGAAGCAAGGTTTTATGAAGAATCAAGTGGATCAATGCACCTACCTCAAGATGAGTGGGAGCGACTTTACTATACTTGTCCTTTACGTAGATGATATTCTATTGGCAAGTAATAGTTTAGACATGTTGCATGAGTCGAAGCGTTTACTCTCGCATAACTTCGACATGAAGGATCTCGGAGATGCTTCTTACGTCATTGGCATCGAAATTCACCGAGATAGAGACAAAGGGATCTTAGGATTGTCCCAAAGGGCCTACATAGATCGTGTCCTTACACGATATAACATGCAACAGTGCAAACCCTCCGTCGCTCCAGTAGTTAAGGGAGATGTTTTCGGTCCGTTTCAGTGTCCGACAACAGAGGTTGAGAAGGAGCAAATGAGCCAGATACCTTACGCATCAGTAGTCGGGAGCTTGATGTATGCTCAAGTCTGTACTCGTCCAGATATCGCTTATATTGCTGGAATGCTAGGCCGTTATCAGACTAATCCTGGCCTAGATCACTGGAAAGCAGCTAAGAAGGTACTTCGATATCTGCAAGGGACGAAAGACTATAAGCTGACTTATAGAAGAAGTGATCATTTAGAAGTGGTGGGCTATTCTGATTCTGACTTTGCCAAATGCAAAGATGACAAGAAATCCACTTCGGGCTATATCTTTATGTTAGCAGGCGGCCCTATCTCTTGGAAGAGTCATAAACAACAGTTGACCACAACTTCCACAATGATGGCAGAATACATTGCTGTCTATAACGCAACCTGTCATGGAATGTTGATTAGAAATCTGGTCACTGGACTCAAAATTGTTAATTCCATTTCTAGACCATTGAAGCTTTACTGTGATAATTCAGCTGCCGTTAGTTTCTCGAACAGTAACAGTTCGACTGGAGCTGGTTTATATCTCGATACGAAATATCTATTTGTACGTGAACGTGTTGAGGAAAATAATCTTTGTATCGAGTATATTAGTACTAAGGATATGCTTGCGGATCCGATGACTAAAGGTCTCCCTCCTAAGGTTTACGAAGAACATGTTCGGAATATGGGATTATGTAAAGACCTTATTTGAGCATATTGTACTAGCTTATGTTTTATGTTTAATGAAATTTCCTCAAGTTTGATTTGGTATGTCGATTAGAATATGTTCAACCGGTATAATGGCATATAGACAAATAAAAGGTTACAAATCAAACAAAGGGCTTACGCGTATTTTGATCATAACGACTAGGTTTTAAATTAAGGCTATAGTATGATTAATGGGGGTCCTGAGTCGCATAATGATTCAACGGCTGTATTTTTCTGCTATAGTACTTGTTTAAGGCTAAAATGAGTGTTAACTCCTGATCAGGCTTAGCTAATACTCATAGTAAATGATTACTCGGCTAAGTGGGAGAATGTAGGATTAAATATATTATGTTTAATATTTAATCTATAGCCATCTTAATCATTTACATTATAGAGATCAAAATATATTAGAACCTATTATTTAATTAGTTGGTAATTGTTGATGGACCATATTACCCTTAGTAACTAATTAGGTTTCCTCCTGGGTGCTTATATAAGGAGAGTTATGTGGAGGTTTAAGGGTTACTCAGTTACACAATTCACACACCCCATTAGTCATAACATCATCACGAAACCTCCTCTCCATAACCGATACCCTTTTCGGTTTCTAAGTCCCCATCATCAGTCAGCACCCTAAGGAGGAACCAGATCAAGATGACAGGCATGTCGAACTCCCTCACTGGATTCTCCTCTGCCCTATCTGCTGTGACAGGTATGATTTATATTGTTTTCCTTCATGAATAAACAGAATTGAACAAACACACCATTCATCCACCAAGATAGCAGCAGCAACAACGTTTACAACATGCCCCATCAATCTGACGGTCCACCACCACCACACGACCCTAACACCACTAGCTACCTCTTCATCTGCTTCACCTCCCGCCACCGCTCCTTATCCATGAAACTCCCATCCAGATAATCAATCTTGTCACCCAGACGAACCGGTCCATCTCCCTAAGCCGGCGCCTCAAAACCAACCACATAATAAACGACGCTGCTTCTCCGGCCATGTTTCTGGCCATCAGAAAGAAAAAGGGTCCGTGTTTACCCTTTTCACTCAAAGTTACTTGCATCGGTCAGTTTCGGATTAATGGTTATGGTGAAACAGAGTATTGATGAAAAAAAAGAACAAACCCCATAAACCAATGATGAAAAAGATGATGAATATGCCTTTTTTCTGTCATTATTTGATGAACAGGTGGATCAAGATCATGAAAATGATGACGCAGAAGAGAATTACAGTATGTTAAATAGAAAACAACATGTGTCACAAGTTCGAATCCTGTGACCACCTTTTTTTTATTAAAATCTTGGTAATTTGGTCATTTCACTAAAACTTAACAGAATAATCAGACGATGTTAAGTGATTGGACTGAAATAGTTACGAAACCGAAACCACAGGGACTGTTTTCGTAATTTTTAAACTAATGGAATGAAATAGTGATTTTTGACAAACCATAGGGATGAAAATGTAATTAACTCTATATTATATTTATAATTTGTATGTTTTTTTATATAAAGATAAAGACGAAAATTATAGAATAAAGGAATAAATGGGTAAGTTGCCAAAATCGTCCCTGAAGTTTGGGAATTTTCAAAATCATCCATGAGTTAACGATACATTCTAACTATGTTAGTGATTGGAATGAAAATAGCAACAAAAATGAGGGGTCTAGTTACAAAAACTTTCATCTTTGGAGTAAAGTGACAAAACTAACCAAACCAACTATGAAAATAACAGAACTTTGATTATCAGAATGATTGTGTCTGTGTACATCTGAATAATTACAATTGAAATCTTAAGCCAATTTATACTAATCGAAGAGTTGCGTCTTAAATCATTATGTCTCTTGGTGAGTCGACATGCCTTCTAATGCTTTTGATGTTTGGCGCCTTTTGTGAAATGGCATGTCTCCTGGATACATCGCTTCCTTTGTGATGTAGGTTATAGAGTTTTATTGTGTCGATTCTGGTCTTCATACCAACTAATCTAAATACAACATAAACCTATCTATTAACTAATTACATAACAACCCTTGGACTTAAGGATACGAGGGATTAGATATTCAGAAACCCCTTAAAATTGAAGGAAAAAGGCTTACTTAGGAAGAGTTACAGAACGATTAGACTAGCTGCAGGTCCCTAGAGGAGGATCTAGTAACCTTATCCTTGTTACCGAACACACCCGGTTATGCGGAATCCAAACGGGTATGCAACCGAGTCAAGAACACACAAACAAGAACAAGATTCAACTGTTAAAGCTCAACGTATATTACTTCAGAAGAGTTGTTACAAGATAATACAAAGATGTTCACTCAAACTCACTGAAGTTCACTCAAACTATGTTCTCTGTGTTCTAACTGTGTGCTTGCCTCTTCTGTTGCTACAAGCTTCTTTTTATAATAAAACCTTATCCAAACCCACCGAAGAACCTAATGGGCCTGAACAGGAAGCCCACGATGAACCATAAGTCACAAAGAAGAGTGAACAACTAGGTTCTTTGTGAGTTTTGTTAGCATGCATGGAGTTCTTCGTGAATCATGTTCTTCGCCTAAGCAGGGTTCTTCGGCAAGCAGTTCTTCGCCAACATGATGGGTTCTTCATAGGGATCACAAACAGCAAACAACATTACCCACGAGGAACCTTCTTCGTGGCAATTGAGTCTTCGCCTGAGGGTTCTTCGGCTGGATGATGTGTAGCAACACTAATTTGCAGACATTCAGAAACACAAAAAATAGCAAACAGAACTTCATTCCGAGACTCGATGGAGGATATCGTTCCTCGGTATTCAATTCGTAATGTAGTCAAACCGAGCGAGCTGAATCCACAAAGTGTATCAACAAACTCCCCCTTGGATGCTGCTCATGAGGGTTCGCTCTTCACATGGTTGTCGGATCTTTAGAGTCTTCACGTGTCAGAGACAGGGAGTGTATCATCAAACTCCCACTTGAACGTTGCTCGTGAGATGTTGATCTTCAAATCTTCAGATCCTTGTGGTGTTGGTGGGTGGCTAGCTACAACTCGATCATCTTGATCCTTTGATTGCATCAATGTCGTGTCTTCATTCCAAAGCTTGTCATCTGACACGTTCTCTTCGCCTTTAGCTTGTTCGAATGTCGCATCTACACATACAAGAAAGCTAAACGCGTAATGAGAACAACCACTTGGAATATTGTTTAACGACACACATGTGACCAACTCACAATCAACTACCGACCGACAACAGTTTGAAAGTTGTAAAATTTGAACAATTTTAGATTTAAACTTTCACAAATTGTTAACTTCGACCGTTTATGAAGATGTAATTGTTTTAGGTTCCAATCAGGTTTCAGGTGGTAAAGACTCGAGATCCAACATCGGGCAATCAAAAAACAAAATAGAAATAAAATCTTTTTGGTTTTTATAAAGTTTATATTAAAACACACCTAAAATCTTTTTGGTATTTTTGAATATTTCAAATTTAATGACGGAAAATAGTAAATAAATATATACAGAGATGCAGAAACGAAAAGCAGTAAATAAATATTTATAGACATTCTTTTTGCGAGTTTCGAGGGTAAGAGAATCATATCAGTGTACGGTCACGCCAAAACGCTCTTGTTGTTTAATTAGTTAATATTTAGATAAGCATCCTATAACGATTATCGGTATTGTTGTCCACTTAAGCTCAACTTATCAGATGTACTCGCAGTTAGGGGATACGTTAAGGTATGAATTATACTTACCGACTGGTGTTCATCCACACACGACACATTCTCGTATCAAGGTATGAACGAGAGTTTATTTTACCGGTGAGTATACCATTTATCATCTCTTTTCAACGTATATGATGTGAGATACTCACTTATTTTTGGATGAATACAAGCCCTATGTGATTAAATCACTTATTAATGAGGAACTTGATATTCGATGCATGCAGGGCACAAGAGCAAGTCTTTGAACAGGTTAGTACCATCGTACCGACAAAGAGACGAACTTGACTCCCGCATAAAAGCTGTGATATATTGTCACTTATTGATTGGGACATGTGATTGTTTATCACTTATTAAGTTCGTATGCATCATGTATTATATACATGTTTGTATGATATTTACACGTATGTATGTATGGTATCATGGAAGATCTGGACTTGCGTTCCCGTTGTTTTCGGTTAAAGAAACAACCATAATACCCAGACGATAAACATCATAAAGACCGCGTATCTTAGAAACTCGGCAATCTATCAAACGAAATTTCGATACCAAGACCATATGAGCGGTTCCCACACGGTCTTCAGTCGATTTAGGTTTATATCACCCTGCACACTTTAAAATGATTGTGAGCCTACCGATACATCTTATATAGAGCTGCTTATCGTTTTTCATTTCAAGTTCAAAGAGGTTTCGACAGACCACTGATGTAATATCATTTTCTCTTTTGCTCACCAGGAAACTTCTGATACCACTTGTAGGTCTGTAGAGGAGGATCTAGTAACCTTATCCTTGTTACCGAACACACCCGGTTGTGCAAAATCCAAACGGGTATGCAACCGAGTCAATAACACACAAACAAGAACAAGATTCAACTGTTAAAGCTCAACGTATATTACTTCAGAAGAGTTGTTATAAGATAGTACAAAGATGTTCACTCAAACTCACTAAAGTTCGCTCAAACTATGTTCTCTGTGTTCTAACTGTGTGCTTGCCTCTTCTGTTGCCACAGGCTTCTTTTTATAATAAAACCTAATCCAAACCCACCGAAGAACCTAATGGGCCTGAACAGGAAGCCCACAATGAACCATAAGTCATGAAGAACAGCGAACAACTAGGTTCTTCGTGAGTTTTGTCAGCAAGCATGCATGGAGTTCTTCGTGAATCATATTCTTCGCCTAAGCAGGGTTCTTCGGCAAGCAGTTCTTTGCCAACAAGTTGGGTTCTTCGCAGGGATCACAAACAGCAAACAACATTACCCACAAAGAACCTTCTTCATGACAACTGATTCTTCGCCTGAGGGTTCTTCTGTCACACCCTGACTTTTGCGGAAGCGTGGGTTATTTGGTGTGACTTCTTAATACCATAGCAATCAATCATAACAATGCTATATGATAAAACCAAAAGATTTTCATTTATCAATAAAGTTTAGAAAATACCACAATACCATTGTCTCGAAAATATAGACGCCAATTAGTTACAAACCATAATACGTTCAAATGAGTTCCCATGGACTCAACAAAAGACTTTAAATAATCCTGAGTTTAGAAACATGTATCCCGTCCAGGAATAGGATACATCTTTTAAACTCTATGACCACGAATGACATCCTTTATTTAACACGCAGCTTGTACACACATGCATACACCTGCTAGATCCGCTTAGTTCCCTGAAATACATGTAGTTTGAAAAATCAACAAAAATTGAGCGAGTTCATGCGTAAGTGTGTCTGTATAAACCTTTGTAATGCGTTTGTATGTATGTATAAACCGTTGAAATATGTCTGTATATATGTAAGTCCCTGGTATGTAGCAATAAGGAAAAAGAGATCACCAATGGTTTGCAAGGCCATTGATATGTGTGAAGTGATGCAGGAAGACTCAAAACTAGCAGATTTCGCACCGGGCCTCTAGCTGTAAGACATAGTCACCACATGGTCCACTCAGCGGACTCAGGAGTGGGGCTCGCTACGCCCAAATAGATCTATCACTCATGTCCCTCGGTCCTACACGAGGATTGATGGCCTTAATCACCCTACTCATTCACATGATCTAAGCGTCTAAACCCTCCTTAAGCTAACCATACCATTTATAAAAGCGTCTGTAAATTGTAACATGTATTTCACCCCCGAAGTGTAAAACTGAAAACAGTTAAAAGAAAAGGAGGACATGAACTCACAGTATTGCGTCTTCTGTGCTTGTAACTCAAGTCTTCTCAGCAAACACGACTCCCTACAATGTATTATGGTCTATTAGACAAACGGGTCGTGCCTTGCCTTTGTATTTACGTTTTTGAGTTACGTTTCTAGTATTATTCCAAGTGATAATAATTATATTTAGCTTTGGAATAATTGTTTATACAATATTTCTGTATTAATACTTCTCAAGTATTTTAGCTTCGTATTTCCTTCCCAAAGATGGGGGTATTTATACATGTATTTTGTGGTTAAAGTATTGACATTATACATTCCTAAGTCCCACTTTAGAAAAATATGCAATAGCTTATTTTTCCAAAAATAACACATCATAATATATATTTCCGTGTCTGCTAGAAAAATATATCATAACTTTCAAAATAATATATTTCTACTTGTTTCATAAATACGTTATATGTTGTGATAAATCACATTTATCAAAATGTTATCCATCCAAAATATACTAGTAACGGTATTTTGTTACAAAAATTATGGCGAGTTTTATGTTTGAAAAACATAGTCGAAAATATACTAGTAAACTCTTGTCTAGAAAATATTTACTAAGTGTTAGGATTTTCGGAAAATTTCGCCATGGTCTCCTTTGTAAATGGAGGTGTCCATGCTTAAAAGCATATCATTTTCTTTTACCTATATCCCGTAGATCGTTTTCAAATAACCAACCCGGCATTTAGACGTGCAATATACTACTTATGTCATTACAGCTTTATTAATCAAAACTGGACTGTTTCGAGCATTTTAATAAAATAGTTAACCTTCTCCAAAAATTCCCAAATTTTTACAGAATGTCTCATACGATCTGTGTAAAAATATCGGGGTCCAACTCATCACCAACATTTTATAGAAATTTATTTACCCGACCGCAATCAGATTTGTCACTTTCTGATTGCAGTCTACGGAATAATTCACTAAAAATAAATCGTAACCCGATTGACGAAATTCGAGTTGGAGGATCACGGTGACAACAGTGACCATCTACAGTAAAAATTCCATGAGCTAATTCTAATCAGGTTTTAAGTTATGACTCTGAATACAACACACTTTTTCTGCAGTAAAAAACACAGCTTGAGCTGCTGTCCAAAAACAGTCCTTTAAAAATAGTAAACGACCTCGAAAAATTACGATTCCAATGCCATTTGATCGGTTGTTCAAAAATAGATAATTTAGGCTTCAGAAAATTAGTTTTTCGATTTATAATGGTCCAGTTACAGCCTGTTGAAGTCGGCTGAAAATGTAAATCAGCATGTTTCTTGTTCATATTTCTTGTTTAAACTTTTTACATATCTTAACTAAGAACAAAATGAAACAAGGTGTAGTAAGACTTACTACTAGCACAAGGCTAGGGTAGAAATTCTAGTGTAAAGATGATGGGAAAAGATGATGAAAAAGACTAGAACAAAGCTCCTTTGAATGCCCTTCAACTTGCAACCTCCATGGATTACCTTCAAAGCTTTGAATGGGACTTGATAATGAAGAAGATGGTGATGTGAAGTGGTGGTGATGGTTTCGGTTATGGGGGAGCTGAAATGAGAGAGAGAGTGAGTGAGGAGTGAGAGTGAATTGAAGATGGTGATGATATAGAGTGCATTGGAACTCATAAGCCACCCTAGGCAATCTAGAGGAATGATTACTTAGATTTTTGGCCAATCACAATTAAGAAAATAAGAATAAAGTCCAAACATAATATATAGTAATGATGGTGGCCGAGATTTGCTAGGGGGGGGGGGTAAATTGTAAAATTTGGTAATTAGTGGGTAAATAATTAGGAGGTTAAAGGTAATTTCTAGAATAGTGAGTGTTTGTCATGTTTCTATAGTGTATGGGGATATTTGTGACCATGATTATTTAAGAATAATAAAATAATGTTTCTGACAAAATTTTTGGTGTCCCGGGTAATGTCCGGTTGTTCGGTTACGTATCGTTCCGTTAAAGTGTTAAATTGTACCGCATAGTGTCTTTCATGCATCTTTTTGTAACGAATTTAATTTCCAACACTTCGGAAAGCGTTCAGGACCACTTAGTCAATTCTCTGTATAATACGAGTGTGTTAAAAGCTGAATTGTTGCTGAAAATGCAGAATTTTGTACTTAACATGAGTTTTAGGCACTTTCCGGCACTCAAACTATCCCCTAGTGACACAGTCTTATGGTCCTCACTTCCCTACACCCATACCAGTGTAATACTTTTTCCCTGACTCATACTGACCTCAATATAGTGTCTGTCTATGTGCTGTCAATTGTCCGCACGTGTCTGAGTTATCCGCTCACGGTGCTAACTATGCTTTGTGCATCAGGTTTGTCACTAAGAGTCTGTATGAGATAAATGGACCGGCTGTATGTAAAGTGATGCACATGTATGTATGTAACATAAATCAGTAAGCAGTTTAAAGTGTCAGTTGTAATCAAGCACAGTCATTAAGCACATAATTAAAATTAATTAATTGTACGGATTCATGCAAATTGACGGTTGTCACATTCTCCCCCCGTTAAGAAAATTTCATCCTCGAAATTTGTACTACCTTACCTCCCCCGGGTTTCATTATGCGTATATGTATATGAATAATGCCTAGGTAGATAATTACTGAACCGAATCAACCCTTATTCAAAACAGGTGAGTCCAAGAATATATAACAACATGAATCCAACGGTTAGAAGGTATGTGCCTTTAGCATTTGGTGTCAAAGGTACAAGACGCATTGACGTATCATCTAGTGTAATCCAGTTACAGGGGTTCCACAGAAAGGGATTTATCCAATAGGGTTCTCGAATGATGGGTCATAGTATGAAAATTTTCACAAACCATAGCATCCGCTACATGAACTCAAAATCAACAACTTGGAGATGAAAATGACCTGTCAACTTTCAAATGAGTAAATGATATGAATTTGTGTGCTGACATTCTCGAATTGAGAAAATACACCAAGTGAGGTAAAAGCGAATCTAGTGTGTCATTGTTTTTAATTCGTAGTTGCATCTGAAATGTTTAAATGACAAGCCAACAAAAGTATGTGTAGTTTCGTGTGAGACGGTTGACCATGATTAGCATAAGCTACAAGTTTATAACGACACCACAAGGCATCGTATAACGAGATTCAATAATAGTTGTGACTGAACAAGTTTCCCCGTGTCTGAAATCAAATGAACGTGTACCGAGACAATCTAATGATTTGATTTACGCAATGTCGTAACATTTCCAGTTGAATATGGAATATCAAAGAGCCACTGTTTTTTATCGAAAGTGAAAGGTATTAAGTACCGCAAGGTATTCGATTGACAATAAAAGTATCGTTAGGAGGTACACCGTGGTATGAAATGAATCTATATACCTTTGCCTTAACACACAACCATGTTGAGGCTGCTTTAATTGTGATAAACGAGACAGATTTAGAGCAAATAAATAATTTAAATCCGTGTATGAAGTGAGTAACCCAATTAGCACAAGCTTTAATTCTGTGAAAATATCACCTCAAGGTGTCGAAGTCAATCAAACAATTTAGTGGATTCGTAGATCAACCGAATCTACTACGACTCGTAATGAAGGAATCTTTGCAAAAATGTTTGAATATGATGCTCCCAATACATCATATGACATCTTAAACCGAATATGCGAAATGGATAAGTTCAAGCAATTGTACTTAGTTTCAACGTAACTCGACAATAAACGTATGCACCAATAAGGCAAATCCCAGCATGGTTACAAAAATAACCCATGAATGTATCTTGAAACAAAAGAGGTTTTCGAGAAAGTGTGTTGACTTGATAGCAAAAGAGTCAACCGTTACAAGAATGTAGGCCATTCGAATCACAAACCAGTAGTTAGATTTAGCAACATAATATTCGAATTTCAATGAAGCGTTCGAAATGAGACCGTATGCGTAGCAGATGGTGCACACGTAACATGTGAGTTTTCAAGTGATGAGACAATGAGTTATGGGGTAATGACCAAGTATCAAAGCAAATGTGTGTTCGCTCTTAGAGAAGAAAATCAAAGCGGCGCAACTACTTTAAGGGGAGTAGAGATGCAAACATCTACTCGGCCAGAAGCAAAAGTGAAGATTTTAATGAAAGAATTTCGTGTACTTTCTGTTTTGCTAACTGAAATGGCATATATGTCAGGTTAATGGTGTTCGATTGAGTTAACAGATATGGTGTCTAAGTAACAACCTTTACAAGTTTGGACCTGGGTTCCCAAGGGTCCTAAGCATATGTTTTCTAGATCCTCAAGGTTTCGTATTCTGTGTAACTCGGTTTTGTGCATTGTGTAGGAAGCACCATCTTTGTGTACGTTTAAAAACAAGTTATTGTCCCACAATTCCCCGGTATGCTTTCTTCCTGAATTCACAGCTAATGACTCTCGATCGTCGATCAGTCGTTCAATAGTAGTCGGATCCTCACAGTTAGTTAAATAAGAAATTCGTTAATTCTCAGCAAGAGTTACTGACTCTTGTGCGTTAGCTCATTCGGCTCCTGATAGTTGATGCCTATTTGAAAATTTACGTCCTCCTTCTTGACGAGCAGAATTTGGGTTACCCCAAAGGGAATTTTGGTCTATTATCTTCCTTCTCTATCAACTTCTGAGGTTGCACTGACAATCCTTGCATATCCGAAGGTGTAAGTCGCTAAAGTGTATCGACTACAGGAGCGACGCCTGGAACCAAATTGATGCGAAACTTGGCTAGTCGTCGAGGAGGTAATTTTGGTAAGTCTTCGAGGAAAACTTCAGGATATTTCCTTGTCACAGGAATATCTTCGAGTTTTGGTTCTTCGGCTCCCTTGTCCCCGATATGAGCCAAGAAAACGACACATCCTTTACGCAACAATTTTCGTGCCTCCCCGCAATTAGTAATTTGTAGGGGCGTATCCTGCTTCATGAGCCATGGTCGTTTCTTCGTTAGCCATTGTGATGCGGTTATCAATCTCCACTCGAACACTCGGCAGTTGATCCATCCCAATTACCTTGTCGAAGCTTTCCAACTCAACTGGCAGTAGACCAAGCGTAAATTCACGCTCTCCGGGTCCTATCTTGCCGTTTCTAGTCACTGCGTTGGCTTCCACTAGTTTCACCTGGCTAGTTCCATCGAGTGCAAGTTATCTAACTTACGTACTACTATATCAAGTACACTCTCGAACTCTAGAGATGCGAAACCGAAAATTTGCAACAGTATTCGGCAACACAGATGCATAACGTTGAGTGATATGGGACGTACCGATATCCATGCTTGGATTCCTGGTGTGCTCCCCTAGCTTTGCTACTGAGCTTTTATCCTCGTGCCTGATTCTTCTTAGGGCAGTATTTTCTGAAATGCTTCTTGCTTCCACAGTTAAGACAACCTTGAGCACGTCTCTTTCTGTCACTTGTCCTGTCTGGATAATCGTCACTGTCGTTGTTCCATCCGTGATTCTTGCTATCAACTTGGCCTCCATTCCTACTTTCAGTATCTTGCCTACAAGTTTCCTTCGGATGCCCTCTCTTGCCACAGTTATCACATTTCCCATATTTACAGCGCCCGACATGATAGAGTAGACAATTGTCGCACTTAGGTAGAATACCCATGTAGTCCTTTCCCTTTTTGGCCTTTTTCTTGTTACTTGGCCGAGTAATCTTCTTGAAATTTGCGATATTTCTCTTATTATCCCCAGATGACTCTATATGAGTCTCCTTTTTCTCGTCCGCAGTGGAAAATTTTACTAGTCTAACCGCTTCTTCAGTGAGCGCCACACTTGTGTTGATAGCCTCGGTGATCGTTGAAGGTATAGATGTTGTTACCAGGCTTAGAATCTGAGGTACCAATCCCCCTATGAAACGTTCAAGCTTCCTAGGTTCTGGTTCCACCAAATGCGAAACAACTTGTGATAATTCGCCAAATCTCTACACATATTCGGCTATCTTTGGACCTTCCATTTTCAAGTTCCACAATTCCGTCTCCAACTTCTGGACTTCTGCCCTCGAGCAATATCTTTTTCGCATTAGTTCTTTCAGTTCATCCCACGTCAAAGCGTTCACAGCAGTCTCGCCCATTGTCTGAACCTGAAGGTTCCACCATGACAGAGCCCCATCTACAAATAGTGCAGCTATGTACGTGACCTGATGCCCTGGGGCACATTTGCTCAATCTTAAGACAGAATCTGTTTTCTCAACCCAGCGTACGAAGGCTAAGGCACCCCAGTGCCGTCGAATTCCCGAGGTTTGTGGTCTAAGAACTGCTTGTAGGTGCAGCTTTCGCTGTGTTCAGAGCGAAGGGCCTTGAGCTGTGCAATGGCCCGTGAGATGCGCACTTGTAGTTCTGCCGCTGTTGTTGGCGGAGGGTTGTTGGTAGTGATGTTCCCTTGTATCGACATCTTCTAAGAAGAAGACTGGTTAAATCAGGTTATATTTGTTCAGGGGACGCATTTAGTTGTTTAGTGGTCAAATGTACATACACATAATAGGTTATCATTCCAACCAATCAAGCAATAGCATAGTCATAGCATAACCAAGCAATTTGGTAATTATGTTTAATGAGAGCATAGCAAGTAAGCACGTAGCGTAAAAATTATAGCACACACATATAGATCAATAACATGCTTAACGAAGATATAGCGTCTGAGCTTTCGCTGGTCATTGGCCACAAAGTATTGTCGCATGTTTTATGATGATTGGGCTCTCATTATTCTCCGATCACAATTGTATCGTCTTTCAAAATGTATCACATCAAGGGGGACACAGGGTCACCCTACCATTGTCCAACAAGTATATCAGTGTATCAAAATCACGTAGTCTGAAGTGGTCTTTAAAAGTCTCTACAATCCCGACTTATCATTAGTGTCTTTACCCAAATGTAATGCGGTCCACATAATCCAGAAACCAATTATACTGGTGACTGAGGTTGAGGAGGAAAGAAAAGTAAACTATTAACATGCATGGACTTCCTCCTCGGGCTTGTGTACACGTCAAAGTAATTATTTGCTCTGTCGCTCGATAGTAAAGAAATGAGCATCAGAATCCCGGGAAAGGTGTAATAGCAACGGTTGAGAGCGCAAAAGGACCCTTGATATACGTAGGGGATCAAAGTCTGCTGGCAATAGACAGGGTGGAGGACGTGGTGTCGGCTCAAGCTCCAACATACTGCGACTCATATCTTCAAACTGTAGCTGATGTCACAGGAGCAACTTATCCCGTGTGTAGCCTCCATTATGTAAGGGTCTAATTTTAGCATGGTGTTTGATAGGAACCATCGAAATGGCTCGTCCGGCGATGTAGAGGTGAAAGTAGCAAGCGGTGCGGCCTGTGAGGTCGTAGCAAATGTTGCAGCAGCAATAGGGATCGTTACGCGAGTGCCGTCCTGGAGTACCTTTCCGGGGTGCGGGTAAGTCCTAAGAGAAAGCGATCGGCATGCCAGTGCAATGGATGTCGGTCTCCATAGGAGAGAAAGAGCAACATCAGCGGTTACGGGTGCAATAACAATTGTCTCAACTGTTAGGAAGATCATTAGGTGTAGATACTGGGTCGGGTAGAAGGGATGCAATGTCTGGTAGACCAAAAGGAAACAGGATCATGGTCAATCAAAGGTGTAGGTTCAGCAGGTGCAACATCAAGCTGACCCAAAAGGTGCAGAAGCTAGCTCAAGAACAGGCTCTGGGTCGTGTAACGGTGTGGTGCCTTGAGCAGGTGATAGTGCAGCAGCCATGTCATCGTCGTCTGCGTCTGTAGTAGAAAGCTGTAATCCAGCTGTTTGTAAGGCTTCGGATGTCACAGACTCAAAGGAGTCTGAATGCATGCTAGGATCAGAGGCTAGCTTGTTAACAGGGGTCTCAAAAAGTAAAATTAGTAACAACGTTCTCGTCGAACTTTCCATCACCATGGATGTTGTCAGGAGGACCATCAGTAGTTATGTCAACGTCATCAACTATTCGTCGAGTAGCCACCCTTTGGAAGGAAAGGTCCACATGAGGCGCATTGTCAAAAGGTGGAGCCATGGTGTGTTCGCTATCGGAATGACCAGTGATAAAGTGGTCATGGACTGAAACAAGAGTGACAGAGGAATTCCTGTCAGAGAAGCCATCAGTAGGGGTAATTCATCGCCAAAGTCTGGCAGGGCGTCCGGTTGTGAGTCGTCTTCGTCCTTGGTCAGCATGTCAGGGTCACTCTCAGTATGTAAATATCTCCGGTGCAGGTATAGTCTCATCGTTTGTGGCGGTGGCCGTAGGGTCATCATCATCTGACAATTCGTTCCCTGAGGAAGGGGGCGTGTGTGCCGGTACATAATAGTCATAGTATGCATATTTATAGTAATCTTTAACACTTTGTGTATTTTAATTAAAGACAATTCATCATGTATCCACATATTTGTCTTAGTCTTTCAGACAAATCTCCCAGTCTCTCAGACTAACACATCCCGCCTCTCAGACTACACCTCCCCAGTATCTAAGACTGAACTCCCTAGTTCCTAAGACTAACTCCCTAGCCTCTAAGGCCAAACCTACGCAGTCCCTAAGACTAATTCCCTGGTCTCCATGACCAACCTCCCAGTCACTAAGACTGAATCCCTGGTCTCCATGACCAACCTTCCAGTCACTAAGACTGAATTCCTGGTCTCTATGACCAACCTCCTAGTCACTAAGACTGAATTATAAACATGAACTTTGAAATGTGTATTCGTGCCTTTTGTTTGTAAAAATGTTTTGTACCCTGAATCTGGACATTTAGTGTATGCAATGTAAAAACGTTTGAAAACATTTTCGTGGGAGCCCTGATGATCATTGTCTAGACTCGAGAAGGAATCCTAGTTCGCTATGATCGAGGCTCTGATACCAAGCTGTCACACCCTGACTTTTGCGAAAGCGTGGGTTATTTGGTGAGACTTCTTAATACCATAGCAATCAATCATAACAATGCTATATGATAAAACCAAAAGATTTTCATTTATCAATAAAGTTTAAAAAATACCACAATACCATTGTCTCGAAAATATAGACGCCAATTAGTTACAAACCATAATACGTTCAAATGAGTTCCCATGGACTCAACAAAAGACTTTAAATAATCCTGAGCTTAGAAACATGTATCCCGTCCAGGAATAGGATACATCTTTTAAACTCTATGACCACGAATGACATCCTTTATTTAACACGCAGCTTGTAGACACATGCATACACCTGCCAGATCCGTTTAGTTCCCTGAAATACATGTCGTTTGAAAAATCAACAAAAGTTGAGCGAGTTCATGCGTAAGTGTGTCTGTATAAACCTTTGTAATGCGTTTGTATGTATGTATAAACCGTTGAAATGTG
Organism: Helianthus annuus; assembly: GCF_002127325.2. NCBI lineage: Eukaryota > Viridiplantae > Streptophyta > Magnoliopsida > Asterales > Asteraceae > Helianthus > Helianthus annuus. The sequence goes on from NC_035435.2 coordinate 112,015,663, forward strand.
TCAGTATATATGTAAGTCCCTGGTATGTAGCAATAAGGAAAAAGAGATCACCAATGGTTTGCAAGGCCATTGATATGTGTGAAGTGATGCAGGAAGACTCAAACCTAGCAAATTTCGCACCGGGCCTCCAGCTGTAAGATATGGTCACCACATGGTCCACTCAGCGGACTCAGGAGTGGAGCTTGCTACACCCAAATAGATCTATCACTCATGTCCCTCGGTCCTACACGAGGATTGATGGCCTTAATCACCCTACTCATTCACACGATCTAAGCGTCTAAACCCTCCTTAAGCTAACCATACCATTTATAAAAGCGTCTGTAAATTGTAACATGTATTTCACCCCCGAAGTGTAAAACTGAAAACAGTTAAAAGAAAAGGGGGACATGAACTCACAGTATTACGTCTTCTGTGCTTGTAACTCAAGTCTTCTCAGCAAACACGACTCCCTACAATGTACTATGGTCTATTAGACGAACGGGTCGTGCCTTGCCTTTGTATTTACGTTTTTGAGTTACGTTTCTAGTATTATTCCAAGTGATAATAATTATATTTAGCTTTGGAATAATTGTTTATACAATATTTCTGTATTAATACTTCTCAAGTATTTTAGCTTCGTATTTCCTTCCCAAAGATGGAGGTATTTATACATGTATTTTGTGATTAATGTATTGACATTATACATTCCTAAGTCCCACTTTAGAAAAATATACAATAGCTTATTTATCCAAAAATAACACATCCATAATATATATTTCCCTGTCTGCTAGAAAAATATATCATAACTTTCAAAATAATATATTTCTACTTGTTTCATAAATACGTTATATGTTGTGATAAATCACATTTATCAAAATGTTATCCATCCAAAATATACTAGTAACGGTATTTTGTTACAAAAATTATGGCGAGTTTTATGTTTGAAAAACATAGTCGAAAATATACTAGTAAACTCTTGTCTAGAAAATATTTACTAAGTGTTAGGATTTTCGGAAAATTTCGCCATAGTCTCCTTTGTAAATGGAGGTGTCCGTGCTTAAAAGCATATCATTTACTTTTACCTATATCCCGTAGATCGTTTTCAAATAACCAACCCGGAATTTAGACGTGCAATATACTACTTATGTCATTACAGCTTTATTAATCAAAACTGGACTGTTTTCGAGCATTTTAATAAAATAGTTAACCTTCTCCAAAAATTCCCAAATTTTTACAGAATGTCTCATACCATCCAAATTTTATTGTGTAAAAATATCGGGGTGCAGTTCGTCAGCAATATTTTATAGAAATTTATTTACCCGACTGCAATCAGATTTGTCACTTTCTGATTGCAGTCTATGGAATAATTCACTAACAATTAATCGTAATCTGATTGATGAAATTCCAGTTGGAGGATCACGGCGACAACAGTGACCATCTACAATAAAAATTCCATGAGCTAATTCTACACAGGTTTTAAGTTATGACTCCGAATAGAACACACTTTTTCTGCAGTAAAAAACACAGCCTGAGCTGCTGTCCAAAAACAATCCTTTAAAAATAGTAAACGACCTCGAAAAATTACGATTCCAGTGCCATTTGATCAGTTGTTCAAAAATACATAACTTAGGCTTCAGAAAATCAGTTTTTCGATTTATAATGGTCCAGTTACAGCCTGTTAAAGTCGGCTGAAAATGTAAATCAGCATGTTTCTTGTTCATATTTCTTGTTTAAACATTTTACATATCTTAACTAAGAACAAAATGAAACAAGGTGTAGTAAGACTTACTACTAGCACAAGGCTAGGGTAGAAATTCTAGTGTGAAGATGATGGGAAAAGATGATAAAAAAGACTAGAACAAAGTTCCCTTGAATGCCCTTCAACTTGCAACCTCTATAGATTACCTTCAAAGCTTTGAATGGGACTTGATAATGAAGAAGATGGTGATGTGAAGTGGTGGTGGTGATGGTTTCGGTTATGGGGGAGCTGAAACGAGAGAGCGTGAGTGAGGAGTGAGAGTGAATTGAAGATGGTGATGATATAGAGTGCATTGGAACTCATAAGCCACCCTAGGCAATCTAGAGGAATGATTATTTAGATTTTTGGCCAATCACAATTAAGAAAATAAGAATAAAATCCAAACTTAATATATAGTAATGATGGTGGCCGAGATTGCTAGGGGGGGTAAATTGTAAAATTTGGTAATTAGTGGGTAAATAATTAGGAGGTTAAGGGTAATTTCTAGAATAGTGAGTGTATGTCATGTTTCTATAGTGTGTGGGGATATTTGTGACCATGATTATTTAAGAATAATAAAATAATGTTTCTTACAAAATTTTTGGTGTCCCGGGTAATATCCGGTTGTTCGGTTACGTATCGTTCCGTTAAGGTGTTAAATTGTACC